>NW_014577598.1:163084-169657 GCF_000485595.1 Priapulus caudatus
GAGAGAGAGAGAGAGAGAGAGAGAGAGAGAGAGAGAGAGAGAGAGAGAGAGAGAGAGAGCGAGAGAGAGCGGGCGAGAGGAGAGAGAGGGAGAGAGTCAGTCAGACTAAATTGTTTATAAACAAATAACACCCACGCGGCACGCTACTGTGTTCGATTG
Source organism: Priapulus caudatus (assembly GCF_000485595.1). Taxonomy (NCBI): domain Eukaryota; kingdom Metazoa; phylum Priapulida; class Priapulimorpha; order Priapulimorphida; family Priapulidae; genus Priapulus; species Priapulus caudatus. Next base: position 163,244 of record NW_014577598.1, read on the forward strand.
AAATGTACATTCCGATTTCGCCGCGCGGTCCAAACTTTTGACGAAGATGGCGGGCAGAGGTAAGGCAGATGCACGTATAACGTACAGGTTTCTTCAATGTCGGGGAGGATCAACACATTTCGACTGACAGTCAACCATCGGGCTCTGCAGCGTCCACAAGCCAGCATGCTCCACCATATCCCGACATTGCACATTACTGTAACGTCGACGGAGAGAGCCATGTCAATGACAGTACAAAACTGGCAAATTTTCATTGGTAGGTTTGACGATTCATTTCTGCAATTATTCATCTCAAAATCAACCTTACTGTTATTAATAGATATTGGCAAAATGATGAGAATATTTGATTTACGTACTATTCTGCATGACCTAACGACGCACAAATGTTACACAGAGAATTTGAGTCACTGTGTAAGTATTACTTTAGATCAGACTGCGCGACTCTTTACACGTGTTGTAAGAACCAAGTTTGAACAAGGCAGTACTTTGTTGATCCAACCTGACCACAATATCCTTATGCACAAAATTGGTACACAGAACTCTGCTTTTATTATGGATGGATATCAGAGGAATGACATTTTAAAATCATTTCACTGCCGTTGATGTATTATCACTAGTAGATCCCAATTAAAACCAAGTGGAAATAGAAATGTAGTCAAGTACTATCACTATACCACATAAACAGCCAAAAGTGACTGACACACAACACTTCAAGTCTAATTACGAACACTTAATGAGTTTGAAAATGGTTTCATTCCGGTTTACCACGTAATCTGTTGAGGTTTTCTAAGATACTAGAGCTAGGAGGAAGGATTGTATATAATCAGTGTATACAAAACCAGGTAAAACAACAAAATGTCTTACCAACATGATGTAATAAATTAAAGCCTATCGAGTGACCGTCTCAGTGTCTGTTCCTGCATTATTTGGTTGCAAATATGCTCAGCTACATATCTAGCTAAAAAGTGATAGTGGTTCAGGTAATGAGATCACGAGATTGATTACAGGGATCATCCAACAACATCTGTTGTAATAATTTAGGTCTTATCTAGAACGACCAACCACACAACTCCCGCAACAAAGTAGTTTGCAGTACAATATAATCTGCAGTATCACATCATCATATATGTCAATGATCATATCCTAACAAGCTAGTACCGGTATAGCAATTGAAATGCTAAAAGTTTAACATGTTATATAGTGAATGAATGTTGTTGTAAAACATGTACGTACTTACAAAACTAAATTTAAATGTCCATTAATTTTCTGAACAGTTTGTCTTTTTAACCCTTATTCAACATAGAAAGATCAACATTCAGAAATACATGCTGCCACCTAGTGGCACTTTTCACCAGTTCTGAGCACTTTGTAATCGCGCACTCACCCTCGACCATACATATCCCTTGACGACTCAGAATTTGTGGCCAGCCACATTATTATTATAAATACTAATACTGGCATTAGCCCAACCAGTCTATACGACTGTTTCACGTTGTGAGAAGCGAGAAGCAAACGTAAACATTAGCAATAATAATATTACAACATTATAGTGCATGTATAAATGTTTTGGCAAAGATTAAGCCACAAGATCTACTACCTTTGGCTAGGCCTGTCATACTACATGCTGTTTTGAGGCTCCAACTGAGTCTGTACATTCTCCTGGCAGACAAGCCGACTGACTACACTTGGCATTAAGAAGCTACATTTAAGGGAAACATGGACTGCTGATTAACTTCACTGGGTCACGTCCCAGGCGCAACATTATTATTATTATTATTATTATTATTAAATCTTTATTGCATGTAATCAAGAGTATAATAACACAAGAGTTACACACCCGATTCCCGCATTTTTAACTGATTTTTCTCATCAAAATTTGCCACCAATAAAGAAGCAAGTGTATATGTTCCTCAGCTTATTATGACCACTAATCACTCACCTTCGTGGTACTGATATTTGTTTACATATATTTGCTAGCGTATTGCTGTAAATCGTAATCTTGCACGAGCTAAATTCGCACAATTTACCGCTATTGTGGTGCATTGAAGCTATAGTGGTGCCAATATTTAGCAACGGACTGTTTCCAAATCATTCGTGCCCCGATAGGGGTTTAATGTACTTGATTACCTGTGCATGTGTAATGTGATACTTACTGCAAACTACTACAGAAAATATTGTTATTATTGTATTATTACTTATGTAAGAATTAGATAGTATGTCAATTTCTTGTGTTGCGATCACAATAACTGAGCGCGTCTCGCGATTCCTCACGAGATCAAAATTCGATTGTCTCTCAACCCTATCGGGGCACGAATGATTTGGAAACAGTCCGTTGCTAAATATTGGCGCTACTATAGCTTCAAATTTTGGCTTAACACCTCTACACAATAGCGGTAAATTGTGCGAATTCAGCTCGTGCAAGATTACGATTTACAGCAATAGGCTAGCAAATATATATGTAAACGAATATCAGTACCACGAAGGTGAGTGATTAGTGGTCATAATAAGCTGAAGAACGTATACATTTGCTTATTTATTGGTGGCAAATTTTGATGAGAAAAATCGGTTAAAAATGTGGGAATCGGGTGTGTAACTCTTGTGTTATTATCTACTCTTGATGCAATTCAGATACATATACATGTTCTTGGAGAAAAAATCTGATAAAAGCAATAGTGTTAAGTATTTAAATGATAAAATTTCTGACGAATACGGTACAATTACAATGCTATACAACATGAAGAAAAAATATATACAAAAAAAAAATTCAGCATATTCTGTACTAGTAGTGATTAAAACAGCATGAAGAAAAAATAGCTACCAGGAAAAAAAAACTTCAGCAAAGTCTATACAAGTATAGTGATTAAGGTACACTTTAAATTTTGACACTCATACATACACCATTATATACATATTACACAAACATACGCACACACACACACTTATATTTACATAAATATGAACATACTGATAAATTCAATAGTGTTGAGCAGTTAAAGTGATAGAATTTCTGAGTACGTGATACAGTACAAACCAGTGCATACAACATAAAGAAAAAAATAGACATTAGAACATTGGGTGAGACTAACTGTTTTTACAAAAATATAAATTAGCACTTGAACTAGTTTATAATGGCTGGTATTAAAGCATTCACAAAGTTTACTAAGCAATTATAGTAAAGTCTGATGTGCTGGGTGTCAGAACCATGCAGTACACCCTACAGGTGTCTTAGTACCCATAAGAACAGGTAAATTTCGACCATCTGCAAAAGCAATCCCTAAAAACAAGTGCCGCGGAGCGACAGCGCTCATCTAACGTCTACTGCGGTGACAGTGGTGGAGTGGTGGGATTCTAGTAAACCCTGTTAGTCCCAAATGTTTTCACATACACGCCGAAACAGTGGAATGCATAGGGATGGTATCAGGAACCTTCTCAAAGGAATGTTGTTGGGATCGTTATGAAAGTTGCCACGAGATGGCGCGTACGTTTAAGTGTCTTCAGATTAAAGATGGAAGCTCCCATCGTACGTAGTAGCAACAACTATTTGCAAGACAGAATAGGTAAGCACTCATCCATTTACCTACGCAAGCCTACAGGCTGCAATAGAGAGCTGCCACCTGTAACCAATTAACGCAGGCAAAAACTACACAGTACCACCACCACATGCACTGGCAGTGGCATACGTTACATGTAACATACTGACAGTACAGAATGCCATAGAAATTATACGATTTAAGGAACATAAACCTTCTTCAACCAAATTTAGCTTTTGAAATTTCACTGTGACATTGTAGCCTCATACATCCAGGCATGTATAGATTCTACTAGCAAACCCGGCAGTCAAATTCTTTTTAACAGACAGTAAACAAATCCATGTTTAACCCTCCTCTTGAAGGTCAAAAGGTTATCCGACACTTACTCTTCGCATGTCAGCAGAAGGTAACTTTCATGGTCCTTTCAATAAAGCCATAAAAATGCTAGGTCACCGCTGATACAAAAAAGTTTTTCAATCGCTCCATCAGACCAAGTCCTCAGAAAGATTTGTGCCCAACTGTTGACGCACGGACGGCCGGACGGACGCACGGACGGACGGACGGACGGACGATCGTGCGATTCTACAAGCTGCATCTGACTTCGTCAGATGAGCTAATAATTGGATGCGTTCAGTTGGTATTACAATGAGGGAAATTTTATATAATGGCCTCCATAAAAAGAGCTAGTAGCTGTGCCAGTGCAGGTGAACTTGTAGATACAATAATGTAACCCAACAAGAGTGGGGTTACTCAGGGCGGTTTTATGGTGCGTTTCTCGAGACTAAAACTTCCAAACTGGGTTTATTCTAAACACGAACCTAAAAAATTCGAAACACGGGGCTAACTTCGTCATGACTGACAGCAGGCATCCCATGATACATTCGATCTTGGAGTCGAAGTTAGCCGAACGCTATGCGCATTGGGAATCTGTATGTCACAGGTCAACAGAAATGGTGCTCGAAATATCGCCGCTCGCCACTTCGAAACTTTGTAACAGGGTGAGGTTATAATAGTTTAATACAGAGTATTGTGATACATAGTAAGTCCCAGGATAGCGGAGAAAGGTTCGTTTAGAATAAACCCAGTTTGGAAATTAAGTTCTAGTCTCGAAAAACGCACCATAAAACCGCCCTGAGTGAATCACTCAGGGACTCTTCCAAAGATTTTAGATTTTTTTTCTAGATTTCTAAAGAAGAGAATAGGCTCGCGTTGTAACCCTACTCTTGTTGGGTTACATTATTGTATCTAGTGGACTTGCAGCCCCAGGCCGAGAAAGTAGCCTGAACATTCAATAATCTTGTTGTTGCTCTTTACCCTTAACTACATTCTGTACTATAACAAATAAACTTCATTACTTTCTCATTAAATGCAATCGTTTCATGTTAGAATGATAACTTATTAGGTGAATTAGGTTTAGGAATAACGCTGTATGTTCATGTTTTAACATTCGTTAAATTCGTATCTACTCATTAATTATTCTTTCAATGTACATTCAATTGAACCATGGGCATGGGTTACCAGGCATTCATGGTTATTAGAAATTAAGTTAGTACTAATAGTTATAGTAATACTACTAATAGTAATACTAATAGTCCAATGTGGACACTGTCACTCGACTCAGTCACACTGTCACACTGTCACTGTATCAGACGCTCATAGGGTCTATGTACCCCAGGGTACTGCCGGAAGGTACCCTGGTCACTATTTGATATGGTTAGGGTTAGGATTAGGGTTAAGGTTAGGGTTCGGGTTAGGGTTAGGGAGTAGGCATAGGCGACTCCCTAGACTCGTTAGTGGAATAGGCGAGGTACGGTCCGGCATATTACTAATACTATTAGTATTACTATTTAGATAGTACCAGGGTACGTTCCGGTATACCGGAGCTAGCTCTAGTACTATAGCCCGCGTTCATTAACTGCCGCAGTTAATGAACGCAGGCTATAGTACTAGAGCTATACCGGACCGTACCCAGGGTACGTTCCGAACTTCCGGCAGTACCCTGGGGGACATAGCCCCTCTCAGCCTGCCAGCGTATCAGACAGTATCATTGTGTGTTACTATAGACTATAGTATACTGAACTTACCAAATGCGGAGTACGGGACTAGAACAACTAATCAATCCTTAGGCGATTATTATCAGTGTAAACATAACCGTGATATATTTAAAACATACATTTATTATCATATCAAATGATAAATGATCACATAACAGTATAGAAACGAGGTGTCGCGAATGGTACGTACAACACCGTTATTTATGCGCGCTATTTAGGATGCGAATTGTAGTTCTAAACTAGACTAATTTTCTTGAGCTAACTAGAAGAAAACCAACACATACTAATCTCAGCAATAACACGCCATATAATTAAATACGTTGACAATTTTTTGGCCAGTTTGCTGTATAGCAAAAGTAAATATAATAAGGAGAGATCAAATTACTTTGTATTTATGCGCCGTAGTAAAAGCCATAATACGCCAAAAACCTTTCCATGACGTCATCGCCGGGTCTATTTACTTCTTCAATATTGAATGCTTGCGGAGTGGAGGAGTGGTTAACTCATAATATAGGAGCAACAACTACAGTACTGTAGTTATTGATCTAGACTATATATGCATTTATGGGGTCTTCCTCCGGCGTATACGCGCGTTGCATATGTATATATATATATCAGGAGTAGATAAAGGGAATTTTTATCTACTATCTACTATCTACTAAGTCCCTTTATCTACTCCTGACTATTATATCTGTATTATATAATATAATATAATATATATATACTATAATATACTATATATATATATGCATAATATAATATATAATTATGGGTATATAATATAGGTATATACGCTAATGTCTATCGTTGGGGATCATATTGGATGTTAT
>NW_014577598.1:171003-172464 GCF_000485595.1 Priapulus caudatus
GTGTGTACATATCTCACCAGGTAACCGTTGAGTAGCTGTAGGGAGGGAGGCAGCGTCTCTGTGTGCGTGCGTGCGTGCGTGCGTGCGTGCGTGCGTGCGTGCGTGCGTGCGTGCGCGTGTACATATCTCACCAGGTAACCGTTGAGAAGCTGTAGGGAGGGAGGCAGTGTCTCTGTGTACGTGCGTGCGTGCGTGCGTGCGTGCATGCGTGCGTGCGTGCGCGTGTACATATCTCACCAGGTAACCGTTGAGTAGCTGTAGAGAGGGAGGCAGCGTCTCTGTGTGCGTGCGTGCGTGCGTGTGTACATATCTCACCAGGTAACCGTTGAGTAGCTGTAGAGAGGGAGGCAGCGTCTCTGTGTGCGTGCGTGCGTGCGTGTGTACATATCTCACCAGGTAACCGTTGAGTAGCTGTAGGGAGGGAGGCAGCGTCTCTGTGTGCGTGCGTGCGTGCGTGCGTGCGTGCGTGCGTGCGTGCGTGCGTGTGTGCGTGTGCTCGCGTTTGTATTCACTCTGAGTGTAGTAAGTTTTAAGCTGGGTTTCCACTGCCAACTTTGTGTTGGCGAATTGGCGAATTGGACTAACTTCCCAACGCTCTATCAACCGTTCTATGAACTGTGCAGCGCGTTTACACTGGCGACTGCGAGTTGGCCAACTCGATCGAGCGGTCAGCGTCGACCGCGAGCGTACGCGTGGGGCGATGGATATAGGCATTATTGCATGTATAAATTATTAAGGTATCGCACGCACAGGCGCAAAAACTCGTGCACAGTCACATAGTTGGGATGCCACGAGAGCAGTGGATTACTGGAAGGGTTTCCCATTAGATTTGTCCATTGCTCGTGATGCCGACCTCCTCCTCATGTGCACATGCGCGTGTACGTGCGCGCACGCGTGTACCTTCCCCGTGTACAACAGAGGCGTGTTCAACAGCGCGTACGCTCGCCTTCTGAACGACACTGCGCGGTCGAGCGCTCGCCAGCGCGCGCGATGCTGCTCGATTGATTTTTTTTCCTAGGTTAATCAAGAACATAGAGCTCTAGTGAGCGCTGCAATTGGTTGATACTAGAGTACCTACATAAATACCATCTTTATGTAGGTACTCTAGTTGATACAAATCACGTGCCTCAAACTTCTGTTTTATGGTGCATTGTGACCCTAACCCTAACCCTAACCCTATTTAAAAAAATGTATAAATAATTAAATTTTTAATTGTTGTAAAAATAAATTGTGGTTATTAAATTGTTGTAAATAAATCATGTAAATATTTGCGTTAATTGTTATTTGTTAATTGTTAATTGGTAATTGGAAAAAAATTGTTAAGGATACTGTCCACGTTGTGCAAGGGTATTGCTCTAGTGAAGATTAAACGTTTATTGGCGAATGAATCGAATCAATCACTTGTTTTATTTATAGAGGAGATATATCTCTATGCTCAAGCCAAAAAATTTCATGAAATTT
>NW_014577598.1:175328-176487 GCF_000485595.1 Priapulus caudatus
CAAACTTCTGTTTTATGGTGCATTGTGACCCTAACCCTAACCCTAACCCTAACCCTATTTAAAAAAATGTATAAATAATTAAATTTTTAATTGTTGTAAAAATAAATTGTTGTTATTAAATTGTTGTAAATAAATCATGTAAATATTTGCGTTAATTGTTATTTGTTAATTGTTAATTGGTAATTGGAAAAAAAATTGTTAAACGGATAAAGATAGAAAAATACAGAAAAAAAGAAAATAATTAAAAAAACGGTTGGGATTCGATCCACCTACCTTTTAGCCTTGACGTTCGTGCTGTACTCGTTCGTCTATTCAGGGTTAATGGAATTATGGATTTTGAATGTGCTATGAATATGACGACACTGTGACGTCATTGAGCGACGAAACAAGCTCAACCAATAGCAGCGCTCACTAGAGCCCCATGTTCTAGACTGGTACTCGCTCCCACCTCGATTACTCGATGGGCCCTAAGCCGAGAGGTGGGACCGGGTACCAGTCTACCTATGTTCTTAATTAACCTAGGAAAAAAAAATCACGCTGGCGGCTTCCTCAGCAGATTTTTATCGCGAGATTTTAATGTCTTCGAACAAGACGTAAGTACTGTTAAACGAATTAGTAGACGAAATTAATACGAATTGAATTCAGAAGTGAATGAATGAATGAAAAATGAAATGAAGTTGAAATAGATTGAAATTGAAGTCAGAAATGTTAGATTCGCATTCACCAGATTGCCTGTCGCCTTCTTGAAAACAACTCGCGCGCTGCGCGAACAGCCTCGGGAGCAGGATGCGTGATTTTTTTTCCCTAGGTTAATCAAGAACATAGGGCTCTAGTGAGCGCTGCTATTGGTTGAGCTTGTTTCGTCGCTCAATGACGTCACAGTGTCTTCATATTCATAGCACATCCAAAATCTATAATTCCATTAACCCTGAATAGACGAACGAGTACAGCACGAACGTCAAGGCTAAAGGTCGGTGGATCGAATCACATCCGTTTTTTTAATTATTTTCCTGTTTTCTGTATTTTTCTATCTTTATCCGTTTAACAATTTTTTTCCAATTAACAATTAACAAATAACAATTAACGCAAATATTTACATGATTTATTTACAACAATTTAATAACAACAATTAATTTTTCCAACAATTAATTACGTGCGT
>NW_014577598.1:176649-184434 GCF_000485595.1 Priapulus caudatus
GAGAGAGAGAGAGAGCCAGAGATAGAGAGCGAGACAGAGAGGGGGAGACAGAGAGAGGTCCCGCTCACACCCTGGTTTCCTACACCACTCATCGTACGTATATATCGTACGTGTGTGTGTATTAGGACTGCATGCAGCTTCCACCAGTAATTAATGTTTTATTGATATGTGACCCGCAAAAATGCTTTCATGGCGCCGATATATTTCCGTATGCATGCCAAGTATAATTAATTTTATCAGAAATCTATGTGAGCATGTGCGTGCGTGCGTGCGTGCGTGCGTGCGTAGATGTACCTACGTGTGCGTGTGTGTGTGTGTCAATGTGTGTGCGTGTGCGTGTGCGTGCATGTGTGTGAATGTGTGTGTGTGTGTGTGTGTGTGTGTGTGTGTGCTGTGTGTGTGTGCGCGCGTGTGTGCTGTGTGTGTGTGTGTGTGTGTGTGTGTGTGTGCGACGCGTGTGCGAGCGCGTGTGCGTGTGTGTGAATGTGTGTGCGTGTGTGCGCGCAAGTGTGTGCGAGCGTGTGCGTGCGTGTGTGCGAGCATGTGTGTGTGTGCGCGCAAGTGTTGGCGAGCGTGTGCGTGTGTGTGGCGTGCATTGTGCGTGTGTGCGCGCAAGTGTGTGCGAGCGTGTGCGTGTGTTTGAATGTGTGTGCGTGTATGCGTGTGTGTGTGTGCGAGCGTGTGCGTGAATGTGTGTGCGTGCTGTGCGTGTGCGCGCGCAAGTGTGTGCCGAGCGTGTGCGTGTTGTGGTGCGCGCAAGTGTGTGTGAATGTGTGTGCTGCGGCAAGTGTGTGCGAGCGTGTGCGTGTGTGTGTGTGCGTGCATGTGCGTGTGCGCGCGCCAGTGTGTGCGTGTGTGCGTGCATGTATGTGTGTGTGTGCGCAGGGTGTGCGAGCGTATGCGTGCGTGTGTGTGAATGTGTGTGTGTGCGCGCAGTGTGTGCGAGCGTGTGCGCGCGCGCGCGCCGTGTGTGTGTGTGTGTGTGTGTGTGTGTCGTAGTGTGTGTGTGTGTGTGTGTGTGTGTGTGTGTGTGTGTGTGTGTGTGTGTGTGTGTGCGTGCGTGCATGTGTATGTATTTACGACAAAGCAGGCCAGTTTACGTGTCACTACAAAATACATATATTCTAAGCAAGCCGATGATGCTAACGTCTTTGCTCACCAGGTGGAGCTTTCTGCCATCTGACGTGACGTCATCACTCTCCATTTCCATCATACAATTAAGTACGGGTGTTGCTATCCCCCGGGCGTGGAGGGAGGTCACGTGATAACGTTGACGATGACGTTCAAAAAGTTAAACCTAACGGTAACCCTCACTCCAACACCGCCAACACTAACCCTCACATTAAATATATATGTGTCGCCGCGCTATATATAGGCAGTGTTATCCACAAAAATTAATCTATGGTGTGGGGACAGATATAATGATGCAAAAACCCTAACCCCAACCCTAATCCTAATCCTAACCCTAATCCTAACCCTAACCCTAATCCTGACCCTAACCCTAATCCTAACACTAGTGCTGCCACGTTGCGGTCACCTCCCTCCACGCCCGGGGGATAGCATTACCCATTAAGTACATTGTCGACATGCAGTTCTTCAATCGGTGGCTTTCAGTTACACAAGCTCTAATATAAAATCATCGATCGGCTTTCTATCATTTTGATCGGTAACAAAGTAGACGAATCTTCGATTGAGGTGCACGAAAAACTAACAAACAACAGTCGACCTGATATGATCCGATTTCCACGAATCACAGCGTGCCCTGCTACAGCAGGCAGTGCTGCTGAAATTCTTCCTCGTAATTTAATTTTCCAGCATAAAGAACCACCACAAGCCTTTCTAATTATTAGGTAGTGCATCGTCCCAAGTTGTGGAAAATCGTGTTGAATAATGAAAGTGTCAATGACACTATAGCACACGCACATTATATAAACAAGAGTATATATGGGAGAACTCCCATTATATACTCTTGCTAATTAATATATGTGTAATTTTTGATGCGAAAATAAATGCATCTGAAAGTCTGAAATCTTGACAAGAGGCAAGATGACAAGATGGCGCTACACCTAAATGATCGCCATTTTGGTTTTCGATTATCGAGCAAATAAAAACAATAAAATATTCCAGTCAAACTACTGTAATGAAGAATCTAAAACACAATATTACACCTCGTATGATTAGGTAGGTAGGTAGGTAGGTAGGTAGGTAGGTAGGTGTAAATTTAACAAAATCTAATGAATCTAGATGGCCATTTCCGTTTTTGCCGAAAAGTAGGCGTGGCTCGAAAGTAGGTGGACTGGCCTGCTTCAAAATAGGACGTTCAAATCTCTCCCATAGGAGTAATAACTGTATGCAATTTGAAACATGTGGGTCAAACTGTTCTTGAGTTATCGTTGACCGTAGGCAGACACTGAAATGCATAGTTAAATTGCCAAAATCTACCTATTTACATAATTTATAAAAATAGCAAAACCCCTGTGATAGGTGTTGGGGCCAGTTCTTATTCATTCGCATACCAAAAATGAGCAAAATCCGTTGAACCTGAACTGACTTATGGCCATTTCCATTTTTGCCAAAAAGTGGGCGTGGCTCGAAAGTAGGTTAACTGGCGTGCCCCAAAATAGGACGTTCACATCTCGCCCATAGGAGTAACAACTGTATGCAATTTGAAACATGTGGGTCAAACGGTTCTCAAGTTATCGTTGACCGTAGCCAAATGTTGATATACAGACGGACGTACGACAGACGACGCCCCATGGCAATAGCTCATCTTGACGATGTGAAGGTGAGCTAAAAACCAAATACAATCCCAATGGGAAATTTACTGGGATGCTTCGATCACGTTGCGAAATTTGTAACATATGGCTATTATTCTATCGTGAATCGTAATAGTGGTACGCGTCGGTGAGATACACCGGTGCTAAAACGTCTGTCATGTACAACACATAAACAACGAAAGAACCGATATGTCTGTATTAAAGCAAGTAAACGTTTAATGAACGTATCTTAACTAACGTATAATCCCACAAAGGGGGCAGTATCGCGTACATATGTTTGCGCGGTGCATGAACGTAACTTACGATTTCAATAGTAGATATGCGGTCGCAAAGATGACTCACGGAGTATGTTAGGTACGATGATTACTTAGAGATAGTCAGAGAGGGGTAGGGGTCCCTGCACATGTCGTGCGCGTGGTTTTATACGTCTGTCCTGTCTATTGTCTTTCTCCAGGCCAATCGCCTTATCCTGCTCGCTAACTGGCTGTTGCATTATGGGACTGGTTCCTGTCAGTGCCCAGCGTTTAAACAAAGACCAGACTCAAGCTATTTCTATTATAACACGTATTTATAGAACTAGCTTTATCCTTGGCGTGCCGTGCTTTCATAATTACTTATGACACTAATTTCTCTGTATTACAAATTTAATATTCCAAGAGTTTATTCAACTCGATTAATAACGCGCATAATCGGATTGTCGTTATCGTGACTAACAACAAGCTTCTAAAACAAGTAGCATAATTAATTAATGCATGCGACACACGTCATCAATGTAATATTCATGACTGCTTGTAGAACGGGTGTTCGTGTGTGCAGCCATGTCCTTTACCTTAGTCTGGTTGCTTTTGTGCCGATTCCTTATTCAGAAACCAATAAATATGTTTACTGACCATTCAAAACATCAGCGCTACGTGCGTACGTTATACATATTACGTGTGTTGTATATTATATTATTTACTGCTGAAAATGTTGACAAGTAAAGATGTGTGAAAAAATGAAAGTTATAAGACACTCATCTCTTGTATAAATAATTATATTAGCAAAACTATTTCTTACCAATACAGATCCATAATGTAGATGCACATGGTTATATTAGTCACATAAAGTCCAGATTCAAAGCTAACATAAAATTACGTATTAGTGTGTATACAAAGTTCCAAAACATCACATTTAGTTTAAACTATACATGTTAACCACGTAACCACTCCATGTTATAACTGTATGAAATAAAAAATATATATAGTGAACATTAGCTAAGCTAATAGCACCATTCAATGTTATTCAATCTCAGTCTGGTCTAATCTGTTCTGTTCCCACTTGCCCCTGCAGAATCTGACTGCAGTGGAAGAACAGAAATACAGAGACCCGACTTACGAACATTCGAGTTACGAACTTTCGATGATACGAACAATTTGCCCTGAAGTCCATTAGTGTATAACGTATAATGTCAATATTGGTGAATAAAAAGACACAATCGCCTTTCGTGAATCGTAAATCTTTCGTCAATCGACTTTCGCCAACTCCTGTGTTTACGTATATGTTTACACTATTTACACTTCTAGGTTACTCGATGTTCACACGCACATATACTACACTACTGTACAATACTCAGGGGCGTGTACAGGATTTGTACCAGGGGTGGGGGGTCTAACCGTAACCCAAACTTGCGAGCACGCGAAGGGGGGGGGGTCTGGACCCCCCCCCCCCTGTACACGCACCTGATACTGTATACGTACAATGTATATATACGACGATATGTTCGACTTACGAACAAATCGACTTACGAACGACCGCTCGGAACCGAACCTGTTCGTAAGTCGGGGAGTCTCTGTACATTTACTATCAGCAATGGATGTAGACTGCCGACAGTTTGCTCTTCCAGCCAGCCAGCAATCTGACGTCAGGCAAACACACAGAATGTCGTTAGTCTCACCAATGATATGTAGCAATATATTTTAAGCGTACTTGTCCAAAGATTGTAAACGTAAACACCAAAGCAATACTCATGACATTCTAATAAAAACATACCAAATTATCAATTATAGCAGCGATATTTGAATCACTAATAACAATGGGTCGGAAAAATGTGATTTCCATTTCAATAACAAGTACAAATATAAATTTGCGCCGCGTTGTACATTGTAAAATAAGATTCAGCAACAATTTCTTTGAAAATATTTCTCATCCTTGTTTGAAATTTCCATGCATGATCCCAAGTATATCATTACTTAAAATATTTATATACGCAAACCATCACCATATTTCTTTCTATAACAGCCACAAGTATATAGGCAATTTTATTACCTAAATTTACATATTGCTATGTAAATAATGTTAAAGTTTGTTATGTAATTAAAAATGTATGACCATTAATGATTAACAAATTTATTAATAACGATCATAATAAATTTCTGAATGTATCTGCATACCACGTGATGTTTATAACATGGCGACTCTATTTTTTACCTTTAATACTCATCGCAATCCAATGCGCAAGTAGGACACATGTTTACGAGTAGATGGCGCCACAATCCACGTATTAATTGTGGTGGTTGTGATACTTCTTGCATTTAAACTTGATTTCATCTGAAGAGAAACACACACCGAAACATTAAATTACGTAACGAGAGTTGATGTTATTTCGGACTCTAACGCTCTACTAGATATATGGAAACACTCTCGCTTATGCAAACAATTAACCACATTATCTTACTGCTGGAGAACACGAATTTTTCCAGTCATAAAAAAACTGAGATGACCCATCGTTACGTATTCGGACACAGAACTGCTTATGTTGACGACTTCCACAGCCACCTAATAGCTTAGTGGCTAAACTAGGTAGCCTGAAGACCGAATGTCAGAAATGAAATTCGTCTTAATTATAGTCTTTTCATGAACTTTTTTCAGAGACCGTTAACATAAACATGGTAAACAAGTTTCTCACACGTACTATGAGATACGTACTATCAGAAGTAGATAATAGGGAAGGAGTGTGACTTCAATAAACAAGGGAAATTCGTCATTTACTAGCCTTAGAATACCTACGATTTACTACGCGTAACTCAACCAACTTGAGCTCAAATCGTACACAGTACATTCGCCTAGCATCAGGCGAAATCGTTTCCTCGTATACACCCGCAATCCGGAGATACAGACTAAAACGTACGACACGATTATCAATTCTGTTGCCAGCAAACCGAATGTATAAACCGCCTAAATTATACTGTGTACGATTTGAGCTCAAGTTGGTTGAGTTACGCGGAGTAAATCGTAGGTATTCTAAGGCTAGTAAATGACGAATTTCCCTTGTTTATTGAAGTCACACTCCTTCCCTATTATCTACTTCTGGTACTATATTATATACGTCATGGAGTTTCTTATGCGTAGTATGTAGATGTCCGGTGTGCGAGAAAAAGTTGAGACTAGTAGTAAAGGTAACATTAGGACTAAATTTGTTTGTGATTGTGCACCCCCCCCCACCCTACACACAGAACTGAACCCACCTTCCTTTAGGTGTAGGCCGGCTCTCCACTCAGGCAGCGTGATATAGTGATCTCCGAAATTAAGACTAATTTTGTTTGTGATCACGCACACCCCCCCTTCCTGCGGCACTGCACCCACCTTCTAGGTAAACACACACACGGACGCACGCGAGCGCGCACACGGACGCACGCACGCACACACAGACGCACACACGCACACACGCACGGACGCACGCGCGCGCACACGCACGCACGCACACACGGATGCACACGCACGCACGCACACACGCACGCATGCATGCACACGCGCCGACGCACGCACGCACATGCTCATGCACGTACCTTCCTCAAGGTGTAGGCAGGCTCCCCACTCGGGTAGCGTGATGTAGTGATCCCCGTCCACGTCACAGTTGTCGAGGAACGGGCTGATGCAGCGTTCCAGCGTGACGAGAGGCGCCTTCAGCTGTGTCAGCTCGTGTCGTGACAACTTCCTGCGGGTCAACGCAAAGGCAGTTAAAATGAAAGTGTCAATGACACTGTAGCTCACCACAAAAAAGGACACAAATGAGTGAGTGAGAAAAAGTCAGTTTTAATTGAGCAACCATCGACGTACATTATAGAAACGAAGATTATATATGGGAGAACTTTCCCATTACTATACTTCTTCGATAATTATGGTATTTTTTGGTGAAAAATAATAATAATATTAATATAAATTATAAATAATTTATAAACAACAAGTTGCCGCAGAGCGACAGGCTCATCTGGTGTTGGTTTCTGCGTGATAAATCATTTGCTGCATAGCCAGACGTCCTATAACGTTCTATTCTAACCCAAAAAAAACACATCAAAATAGGCTAATAAATTACGATAGATGGCGCGGCCGCTATATCAAGGCATCAATCTGCATCGGTAGTGCTATCCCACTGGCGTGGAGGAGGTCACGTGCATAACGTTGACGATGACGTTCAAACATTAACCCTTAAGTAACTCTAAACTACAAGAACGTCCAACAATAACCCTATATAAATATAGTATATGTCGCAGCGCTATATATAGGATTTGTGAACCACATAAAATTATCGTATGGTCGTGGACAGATATGGTGATGCTAAAACCCTAACCCTAACCTAACCCTATCTAACCCTAACCTACCCTAATCCATAAACACTAGATGACTGGCACGTTGCGGCCCTCCACTCTTCAACGCCGGCGGGATAGCATTACCACCCCATGGGTAGCATCGCGGTCACCCAGGCAGCATTGCCAGCAATGGCCCAGCTGTCAGTGTGACGACAGATGGCAAAAAGCAGGAGCACATAATGTACCATATTATTACTATACATACCGTGCGTTCTATGTGTCAGGTAAGATAACGGTACAATTAACCCGTTGCGAGCACTCTGGCTCGTTACAAATAGCTCAATGGTGATATAACAGAGCGCTCTCTGCCAAAGATTACAATTTGACAGGCAATACGTAGCAAATATCTTGGCGTAAACTAATTTCAGTACAATCTCTCTTAT
>NW_014577598.1:188324-194078 GCF_000485595.1 Priapulus caudatus
CGACGGCCCCCAGCTTCGACATCCCAACTCGTTTTCGGAATTACCCCTTCACGTCCCGAATATCGTGACTGTACGTCGAGCGGTTTAGATTTGTGCTCAACTGTTGACGCACGGACGGACGCGGACACACCGCACGCTCATGCGATTCTACAAGCTGCATCCGACTATGTCAGATGAGCTAAAAATGAATCACAATTTGTGACAGTAGATGGCGCTATACCGCTTTGATGTTTCTTAGCATAAATCATTATATCATAAAATAATAATATAATAATAATAGTATAAATCATAATATGTTCATAGCAGAAATTTTGCATTAAAGATATTGTCAATAAATCTTGTAAAACAAACCAGACGAGTGTGACCCACCAGACTGTTTGTTATCTGCGTGTCTATATATTATGCTATATAATTGCCAAACCCTACCTAATTTCCATAATTTTTTTTAAATATCAAAACCCTAGCCCTTATTCATTCACATACCAAAAATGAGCAAAATCCGTTGAACCTGAACTGACTAATGGCAATTCCCATTTTTGGCAAAAAATTGCCGTGGCTCGAAAGTACGTCGACTGGCGTGCTCTAAAATAGGACGGTTTAATATGGAGGCATAGCAGTAACAACTATACCCAATTTCAAACATGTGGGTCAAACGGTTCCTGAGTTATCGTTGACAAATGTTGACGGACGGACGGACGGATGTACGACGACCCATGGTAATAGCTCAGCTTGACGATGTCAAGGTGAGCTAAAAATCCTTCCCGCGCCTATATGGCGCATAGGGCGGTGCCTAGCTCCTTTTCAGTAACCCTGAGGTCCCGCAGCTGCTTTCACAGTAAAATGCTACAGCCTACAGTAGGGGGTTAGTCCACTGGTAGCACTGCGAGTTAACTTGCCACACTCTATCTCTATTTGCTGAATGCTAAGCAGAGAAGCCGTGTGTACCATTTTTCAAGTCTTTGGTATGACCTGGCCAGGAGTTGAACGCCTCGACCTTCCACATGCGAGGCGAGCACTCTACCATTGAGCCACCGCTGCAGTCAAATGCAGAAGAGCAACGCAAAGGCAGGGGTAGAAATTAACTTTTGAACACGGGAGTCCACAGCAAAATGAGGAAGTCCGCTGTCTGAAGTTCAAAATTAAAGATATTAACAGTAACGCATGTGCTTATTTTGAGGATTCATGCGGTTGCACATCTGCCAAATTTTCTTTGGACATTTGCTGAAAAAATACGGTAATTCCGCGAGGCTCTGGAACAAACTAGTTAGTGTAGATGAATTTTCAGGGAGTCACACGGACTCCTGCACAAGTCGGGGAGTATTTGACTTCAGACTCCCATTAATTTCGCACCCTGCAACGGCGTCGCGTTAAAGGATTTACCGCGAAATCATCGCTCCAAAACGCACAATCCGAAAAAAAATGTAGCCAGCTCAAGGGCACTACTACTGACCCGACATGCTTCTCTTCCCACACATAACCTCAGTAACGTTCTCAATTTCTACAATGTGCGTGAAGTGTCTGTGCCCCCCTCCACCCAATCGGGAAACATGAGACAGATGGCTGATCGCAGAACAGAGACAGAATGAAACGAATGCAGAATGGATAACGGATTAAGAACGGATAACGGAATAAACCAAACCTGTCAGAAGATTTGTCCAGGTCGCAGAATTTCCAGATGACAGGATTGACAAGTTTCATCTCAGACTTCCTCTCGGCTTCCTTCTCCAGCGGAATGTATTCCTCCCCAAGGTCGTTTCTCTCGTTCTGTACGCGGCGTCAAATATCTTCACTTATTTGATCAATTATTTGATAACATTGATTTTTTATTAATTTTTTAACTTATTTCATCAATTATTTTACCGTAAATGCAACAATTCCTTGTGGCTAGGGTTTGTTTTTCTTTCTCGTGCACTTCACGATACTTTTACTTACACACTTATACTTTATTTACTTATTTTTTATTATTATAATAATATTATTGCTACTACTATTTATACTTTTATTACTTATAGTTATACTCTTCACAGTATATGATGCTTTATAAATTTTATGCTCCCGATAACATTATAAGACATTGAATGTCTTAATAGATTGATCGTTACTAAAGCGCATGCTCGTTAACCGAGACTCTAAAGCCCCGTCTACACGAGGATTTTTAATCCGGATTAAGCGTCTACACGAGGGCTTAACCCGGGGTTAAGCGTCTACACGGGGGCTTAACCAGGGTTAAGCGTCTACACGAGGGCTTAACCCGGGTTAGTGTAACCCCGCGATGTGAGGAGGGTTAACTAACCCGGGTTAAGAGCTGTCTCGGGTTAAGCGTCGTGTAGACGCTGCTAACCCGGGATAGCGCATAGTTCCTTAACCCTGCGATAGGCGGCAATAGTGAACAATAGTCCACTATAGACAATAGAACAATAGGAACGTCTTGCGTGCCGGAACCACTCAAGCGTGGAGAAGGTGGTGCTCGTGTAGACGCTACGCATTTCTTATCCCAGGTTAAGCTAACCCGAGACTGTTCTTAAGCCGGGTTAAGGAAACGTCGTGCAGACACGGCTTAAGATCGACGATCATAACACCTCACCCTCGTCTTCATCACGTTAAACAGCCACTCTTTCATGCGATGTGGAAACACTTCCATCTCTTGCGGTAGACAGGGCTTCAAATCTCAATGGCAGCTGTCAGTGTGACGACAGATTGCAAAAAGCAGGAGCGAATAATTACCATATTATTACTATACATAACGTGCGTTCTATGGTGTCAGGTAATAAGGTACATTAAACCCCTTGCGAGGCACATCTGGCTCGTTACAAAATAGCTCAATGGTTGATATAACCAGAGCAGCTCGTGCAAGATTACAATTTACAGCAATACGATAGCAAATATCTGTAAACTAATTTCAGTACAAGGTAGGCCAGTGATTAGTGGACCGAATAAGCTCAAGCCTCACTCCTGGGTAATTATTTGAGTGCTAGTGACTGTATTCCAACTATTCATAATGTACACTACAGAATCTCATATATAAGTCATCTCATTATCTCCTAAGTAAGCGTTGTTCAAGTAAGAGTTATGTGTGGAATTTCACTGTAAAATGGGAGCTTTCCACAACCACAGGTACTCGCCAACGCAGTTGAGAAACAAATAAATGTTTAACCCTCCTCTTGAGGGTCAAAAGGTTATCCGACACTTACTCGTCGCATGTCAGCGGAAAGTAGATTTAATGGTCCTTTCAATAAAGCCATAAAAATGCTAGGTCATCGCTGAAACAAAAAAGTTTTTCAATCGCTCCGTCAGACCATGTCCTCAAAAAATGTCTAAAATCTGCCCTGTGCCCTGTTGACCTGTGACCTCCAATTTCGGCACAGTAATGGCTTTTCCTACTATGATGCTATACACCGACTATCACGAGCCTAGGTCGAGCCGTTTAAGGCCCAATCACACCAGAGCTACGCTCATCACGATCGCCCCGTCCTCAAAAAATTTGCCCGAGCGTGGTGAGCGTGGTTGAGAGCGTGGCCAATTGGGCCCCAGCCGGCCCCAGCGCCGATACTACGATCTAATTACGTCCATACTACGATCTAAGTGCGTCTTTACCCCGATCTCATTGCGCTCAACAAACTTTCACCACGCCCGCATCACGCTTGCACTGCGCAGACTGCGTCTTTATTGCGACCAATCAGATCGTGTTCCGTTCGAACGACGTTTGCACTGCGCCTTAGCAACGCTCACCGCGCCTCAACTGCGCGCCAATCACGCGCCGACTGCGCTGGCAACGATCATATAAATATCGCGCCGCGTTCTATACATCATCATTCATTCTGCCGTGCTGTCAAGATTAACATCAAGATAATTAAGATCAACATTATCAACTTAAATCAAGATTAACATCAAGATTATTTTCTACGGACACAACTATGCCGCCAAAAGACAAGGGGAGAGCCAGCAAGATCTTTGTTGTCTTCTATTTCTCCTCCTCGTCCTCCTCAGCATGATGAGGGCTTACCAATCAAGTAGTTCGAGTTGTCCTTCTACGAGGAAAATGGCGTTCTTCAACGAAACATGGCATGGAGTAGTGTTGCCTCATCCATAGTGGACACTGAACTGGTGGGGTGGCCAGGGTAGCACCCCAAATTAAACCCCAAGTTTGCAGGACGTGATCTGAGCGTAACTAACACGTAATGCGAACGCCACAACGGCGTAGTCTGAGCATGTTGGGCGTAGTACAATCGTAGTACGAACGGGTCGAGCTTGTTAGAGACGCACCATGGTCATAGCGAGAGCGTGGTCAGGTGGCAGAGACATCTCCATGGACGTAGTAACAGCGTGATAAAAACGTATTGACATCGTGCTGAGAATGGGGCGACAATTTTCACGCACCCGACACGCTTGCGATACGACCATTAAGTTCGTACTACGCTCAAACTACGTGGGTACTACGCCTTCCACGTCTCTAATACGCCCGCACTGCGCTGTATTTCCGCCACGCTCGCACCACGATTATTTTGAACATGTTCAAAGTTTGGCCACGCTCTCCACGCTCATGCTGACTGCACCGCGCTCGATCACGTTCGCAGTACGTCCATATACGTCCACACTGCGTTCTAGACGTTTCCACCACGCTCTTAGAGCGTAGTACGAGTGTAGTGAGATCGGGGCCCTGGTGTGACTGGGGTATTAGATTTGTGCCGCAATTCTGCATTTCCTCCCTATACCTTAAGTTATGGAGGGAATGTTCCCCTTCTTTTACACCTCTTGACCTTTGACCTTTGACCCCCAGCTTCGACATCCCAACTCGTTTTCGAATTACCCCCTCACGTCCCGAATATCGTTACTGTACGTCGAGCGGTTTAGATTTGTGCCCAACTGTTGACGCACGGACGGACGACTCTATCTCTATTTGCTAGTTCCTTAACCCTGCGATAGGCGGCAATAGTGAACAATAGTCCGCTATAGACAATAGAACAATAGGAACGTCTTGCGTGCCGGAACCACTCAAGCGTGGAGAAGGTGGTGCTCGTGTAGACGCTACGCATTTCTTATCCGCGTTATAGCTAACCGCGAGACGTTTCTGTAAGCGCGGATTAAGGAAACGTCGTGCAGACACGGCTTAGGATTCGACGATCATAACACCTCACCCTCTATTCATCACGTTAAACAGCCACTCTTTCATGCGATGTGGAAACACTTCCATCTCTTGCGGTAGACAGGGCTTCAAATCTGCAACACGATCAGTGCTAGCAGTGTAACGCCGCCCGCGGCTGGAGCACACGACAGCATCTTGTAGATCAGTGCTAGCAGTGTAACGCCGCCCGCGGCTGAGCACACGACAGCATCGTGTAGATCAGTGCTAGCAGTGTAACGCCGCCCGCGGCTGGAGCACACGACAGCATCGTGTAGATCAGTGCTAGCAGTGTAACGCCGCCCGCGGCTGGAGCACACGACAGCATCGTGTAGATCAGTGCTAGCATGTAACGCCGCCGCGGCGTGGAGCAACGACAGCATCGTGTAGATCAGTGCTAGCAGTGTAACGCGCCGCGCGCTGGCACACGCGCATCGTGTAGATCAGTGCTAGCAGTGTAACGCCGCCCGCGGCTGGAGCACACGACAGCATCGTGTAGATCAGTGCTAGCAGTGTAACGCGCGCCGGCGGCTGGAGCACACGACAGCATCGTGTAGATGCAATCTCCTCTCAAAAAACAAAAAAAAAAAAAAAACACAAAAAAAAACCGAAAAAAACAACAAAAAATAAAAAAG
>NW_014577598.1:197974-201115 GCF_000485595.1 Priapulus caudatus
GCCGCCCGCGGCTCTGGAGACACGACAGCATCGTGTAGATCAGTGCGTAGCAGTTTAACGCCGCCCGCCGGCTGTGAGCACACGACAGCATCGTGTAGATCAGTTGCTAGCAGTGTAACGCCGCCCGCCGCGGCTGGAGCACACGACAAGCATCGTGTAGATCACGTGCTAGCAGGTGTAACGCCCCCCGCGGCTGGAGCACACGACAGCGATCGTGTAGATCAGTGCTAGCAGTGCTAACGCCGCCCGCCGGCTGGAGCACACGACAGCATCGTGTAGATCAGTGCTAGCAGTGTTACGCCGCCCGCGCTGGAGCACACGACAGCATCGTGTAGATCAGTGCATAGCCAGCTGTTAACGCCGGCCGCGGCTGGAGCACACGACAGCATCGTGTAGATCAGTGCTAGCAGTGTAACGCCGCCCGCGGCTGGAGCACACGACAGCATCGCTGTAGATCAGTGCTACGCAGGTGTAACCCCGCCCGCGCTGGAGCACACGACAGCATCGTTGTAAGATCAGGGTTCTTAACCTTTTTGGCCCCACGACCCCATCAGATGTTCTTGGTCAGTACCGTGACCCCGAAACAAAAATTGAAGAAAATAACCTGATTTATGGAAACATGTCTGCCAATACTCAGTCAATGGGATGGCTGAAATTGCTTCGCAGCCATCAGACGATCAAAAAATTCAGGCAAGTGCTTTGGGCTTGTGGGCAACCAAATTTGAGTCACTTGCCCGACTGGGCAAGTGAGGAAAATAAATTTTATAGCACCCTGATAATTATATAGAATTTAAATGGGTGTTTCATTTATGACCCCTTGATAACCCCCGGAAAAACCCCAAACGACCCCATTGGGGTCACGACCCCCCAGGTTAAGAATCACTGGTGTAGAACAAACATGAAGGTATGTGTTGCTTCTCCCAGTACAACACAGAAGTTACTGCATCGTAACTGCATTTACAACTGCAAAGATTTCTGCCTCTTCCAGACAGGGCAAGCACTGACAGACACATGCGCGCACGCATACACACAGGCACACGCACGCACACGTGCGTACACACCAATAGATGGATGAATGAACAGGAACTTACAGATGCACTTGCCGCGATACTCGGTGTGTTCGTGAACGTTGCGCTTGTCGTGACATCCCACATCCCCAGTCTCACACAGACACCGCTGCTTGTACAGGTGACATTCCGTCGCGTAGGTGATGTTATGACTGCTGCACACCTGGTGGCAACAACACGTATTACGCCGTCAGCCGACCCGCACCCTCTTACAGGATCGCCTTCATGGAACGGACACTCATTAATTAATCATTAATCATTATTAATATAAAATTATTAAAAAATATTATTATATTATTTAAAAGTTATTATATATTATTATATTACTATTATTAATAATTAATCATTATTTATTAATATTATTAATAAAGATATCTAAATTAGATAATTAACGTCATCTTTTCCTCATTTCAGCGAAACATTTGTGAGACAACTCGCGATTGCTTTCCGTGTCAATGCGCATGTACCTCGGTCCTTGGGTCGTTTGATTTGACACAGGAGCGCGCACAGCGACAGTACGGTTCGTCCATCTCATTGAGGGTGCATTCCTTTCCCTCATGGCAGTGGTGCTCCCAGCACGGGTCTACACGTACGCACAGCGTGGAAGGGTTAACACAGCAGTGATACACACACACAGACACATACAGACACACACAGACACACAGACACACACACACACACGCGTACACACACACACACGCACACACACACAAACACACATACAGCATGGAAGGGTTAACACAGCAGTGATACAGTCACACCGACCATCGCTAAACACTAGGGTGTAACGATTAAGCGCGATTCAACTGTATTGAGGTACATCCCGTTCGGTTCGGTTTTCGTTGTTTTTTTTCCATTTCGGTTCTCGGTTTGGTCCCAGGAAATACATTCAACCCACTCTCTGTTAGGGGGGCGCACACGGCGAGCAAACAGCTCCGTCCCTCGCACTTTTCTTACTTTATTGTCTTTTGGCCAATGAATAACACAATAAATGTATAATATTATGCTAGGTAAATCGTATTATTATTATTATTATTCCAAATAGAGGGAAAATTTCCCCATCTTCTAAGCATTTTTAATTTTTTACTACTGAAAATAACCGAACCGAATGAACTGAACCGAAGAGCAAAAACCGAAAACTGAACCGAACCGAAAAAAAATGTATCGTTACACTCCTACTAAACAATATGATGACATAGTGTACTGCGCATGCTCACACGTGCAGTCATCAGGGGTGACGAATGAGAAATTTGTCATTGTTCATCCCTGGCAGTTATTCCAATGTGGCAATCTTCAACTGATGATCTACATCACTCAATGTATTCCAGCTTTTTAGCATAGTCACAAGCTCACGCACGTGCAGTCATACTAACGTGGCAATCTTCAACTGACAGCAAACAATTCGTAACGTAGCTACTAAGGGTGTAACGATTAATTTTGTTTCGGTTCGGTTTTCGCTTTTCGGTTAAGTTCATTCGGTTCGGTTATTTTCAGTAGTAAAAAATTAAAAATGCTGAGAAGATGAGGAAATTTTCCCTCCATTTTGAATAATAATACGGTATTAATACATATCATAATATTATACAGTTATTGTGTTATTCATTGGCCAAAAGACAATAAAGTAAAACAGTTCAAGGATAATAGTCATAATACTATTCATTAAAGTGATCTACCTGACCAAATTAGACTATTAGACTAGTAATCTCATGCATTGTCACCCCGCACACGCTGAGAATAGTGCGAGGGACGGGGCTTGGCGTAAGTGCTGACTGCTGAGCTGGTTGCTCGCCGCGTGCGCCCCCTAACTGAGAGTGGGTTGAATGTATTTCCTGAAACCGAACCGAGAACCGAAACGAAAAAAAAAACGAAAACCGAACCGAACAGGATGTACCGCGCGATACAGTTGAATCGCGGTTAATCGTTACACCCTTATGCTAGCCGCACACTATCCAACCCGAGCGTGATTTGAAGGCTTACGATTGGATTGAGATGTTCTAGTTTGGCTCGGGAGGCTTAAGATTGGCTCTGGAGCTCATTTTGGCCCGATTCGAATTTTGAATCGGGAGCAGATCGG
>NW_014577598.1:201125-203099 GCF_000485595.1 Priapulus caudatus
ATAGTTTGCACTTTAGTTCTTAAGTCTTTTTAATTAATAAATAGTTTATGTATTCTTTATGTAATATCCTAGCAACTTGGGTTTTTAAAGGCAAAACTGTTGTCAGCAACATGAAGATAAACTAAAGATAAAAGCTAGTCGAGTGATGTTATAAGTGTTTAAATATCATTCAGCAATGTTAGAAATTTCCATTTTCTTCAACCTGGTAATAGTCAAAAAACGTACAGAATATGAAATAGTGAATCTTTTTCAGGGTTTATTCCTATTACATGTATTCATATTGATGCAAATTATATATACTTCACTATAGTTGACATGTACATAGACATGTACTGAAAAGGTGTTATTTCCGTTTTTCTTTCATTTAAAAATTTGAAATTTTCACCTTCGATGTGCACCAGATCGCTCCATTTCAGTGCAAAATTGAAAAAGCTCCCTGCCGTGGGAGGGGGATCCCCCTCCCACACCCACCCCCGCTCGGTCGCCTGGCTCCCTCGCTCGGGCGCTTCGCGCCCCGGGGGCTTAGTGCCGTGCACAGTGCAAAATCGGATAGTGTGCGGCTAGCATTAGTAGCTACAACAATAGTAAATGTAATACTCCTCTCTAAATACAATACGTAAAATTTCAAAACGTAATACTCCCTTACTTGTCTTGCTGACATCATCATCAACATCATCAACATCATCAACATCATCATCATCATCATCGTCGTCATCGGCTACGGCAGCATCCTCGATGCTTGGTTGGTTCTTCTCATTAGCATCCGGTCGGTTTCTCGCGGCGTCTCCGTCCTTGTGCTTTCTCTTGGCTTCATGCTGCAAGCGAGAGCACAAATCCAAATGCCTACCACCTCTGTGCCCCCAACCAGCATTTTTGTGTCGACTTACGAAAAAGACGAAGAATTACGGGCAAGTTGTCATTTTGTCGCTTTATATGTAAGTCGCCAAAATGACGACTTATGCGTGTATATCGTCATTTTGGCGATTTACAAAACCATCATTTCGACGACTTGGAGAGTGTCAAGCTGATATTTCGCCAGGCTTCATATCTACATGAATAATTAATATGATCTCTCGGTTGCATCTCTGCTTTTTAGTGATATATCTATATATATATATAGTGCGGCCCCGTTATTGCGCGATCTTACAGCAACGACTTACAGATAGCAAATTACTGTTGTTTGTATTACATGGGACCTGTCTGAGAGTGCCGACTTGTACATAATGACGGCTTGTAAATGACGACTTAGGCGGGGCTATTCCAATGGATTTATTATGAGAGGAAATCGGGACTTTGACTTCCATGTCGACTTACGCGAATTGACGAGTTAAACGATGACGACATATGCGAGTTTTACTGTAGTTGCGAGCGTCAATGGAACAACGTAGGAATATTACAAAATGACGTGTAACGTAGTGAGTTTTGCAAACAGAAATACAATAAGAGTTAAAGACTCCTAAAGTTGAACTTAAGCACTATACGGCCATAATCTGTAGAGGGGACCCAATAAAAATTGAAAATAACATGCTATCACAACCTCTATGCACTAAATATTTACAACTAATGCATTTATACATTATAGAGAGATAATTCTGTGTGTAAGCACCATGGAAATAATATTAGTGATGGGAATAGGGTGGAATTTCATAATCGATTATCGGTTTCCCTTAACCGATCGATAATCGATTATAATCGGATAATCGGTTAATAATAGCATAGATTTAATTTAATCTTACTTTGTATACAGGGGCGGTGCCACGGTTTTCAAAGTGGGGGGGCCAATTGAGAGAATGAAGCGACCATGCAGGGGGGGGGGCTGAGTTATTACACACTATACGACCCGCTCCCGATCGATCGGGAGGCCACCGCACACTGTCCGACTCAAAGTTGACGCAAACCATGGCACTCTCGTGGCGTTCCCAGCGGATTTAACGTGTACTAAGGGTCGGGAGTGTTTCCCATGGTTCGAATGCC
>NW_014577598.1:203124-210115 GCF_000485595.1 Priapulus caudatus
GACGACTTAGGCGGGGCTATTCAATGGATTATTATGAGAGAGAAAGTCGGACTTTGACTTCCATGTCGAACTACGCGCAGTTGACGAGTGTAAACGAATGACGACATATGCGGAGGATTTTAACTGTAGTTGCGAGCGTCAATGGAACAACGTAGAATATACAAAAGACGTGAACGTAGTGAGATTTTGCAAACAAAATACAATAGAGTTAACAGACTCCTAAAGTTGACGTAAGTCAACTATACGGCCATAATCTGTAGGGGGACCCAATAAAAAATTAAGAAAATAACATGCGTATCGACAACCTCTATGCACTTAAATATTACAACTAATGCAATCAATAACATGTAATAGAGAGATAATTCGTGTGTGTAAGCACCAAATGGAAATAATAGTCAGTGATGGAGAATAGGTGGAATTTCATAATCGATTATCGTTCCCTTAAGCGATGATACGAATTATAAATCGATTATCGTGGTTAATAAAGCTATAGATTAAATTAGAATCTTACTGTTGTATACAGGGGCGGTGCCACGGTTTCACAAAGTGGGGGCAATGTGAGAGAAACGAAGCGGACCTAGCAGGGGGGGGGCTGAGGTTATTAGGAAGCGCGAAGGGCGCCGAGCGAGGAGCCAGGCGACCCGAGCGGGGGTGGGTGTGGAGGGGATCCCCCTCCCACGGCAGGGAGCTTTCTTCATTTGCACGAAATGCTGAGGCGGAATGCTTAGTCAACATGAAGGAGAAATTCAGAATTTATTAAAGAGAAGAAAAACGGAAAATAGACAGCGGTTTCTTCCCAGCCACGTCTATGTATACATAGTCCACTATAGTGAAGCGTATATATATGTTGCACCAAAGATCATGGAATACTTCGTAAAGAGAATAAGATATGAAATAGTGAATCTTTTCAGGCGTACAGAAGATTTCCATTCTTCAACCTGAGTAAAGTCAACAAATAGACATTGCTGGAATGATATTAAAGCACTTATGGAACATCACTCGACTAGCTTTTACTTTAGTCTATCTTCATAGTGCCGTGACAAGCAGTTTGCCGTTGAAAAACTCCGAAGCTGCTAGATAACATAGAAGAGATACAGTCAACTAATTTAATTGAATTAAAAAGACTTGAGGACTAAAGTGCAAACTAAACGAAAAGAATAAAAGGACTATATAATAATAACTATAAAAACTAGAGCGCTCATAGGTCTATTGTCCTCCGCAGGTTGACTGCCAGGAACGTACCCCTGGTACGGGCTCCGGAGACCGGCTCTGCGTTATCAGCGTGCGTTTAATGTAGGCTCTCGTCTGATCGCGTGACTTAAACCTGTGCGTGATCGCAGTGCGTATGCAGTGGTAGAAGTACAATGTGTGCATATCAGCACAATAGCTAGCTTTATATATGGGGGGGGGGGTAAGTTTTGTCAATGTTGGCAAGTTTGCTAGGCCAGGGGCCGTGTACAGGATTTGTACGAGGAGGGTCTAAACCGTAACCCAGAAAGTTGCGAGGCAACGCGAAGGGGGCCCGTGTCTGGGGGCCCTCCCCCAACGAAAAATTTTTCCAAATTAGACCCTCTCATATGGCCGTTTTCCGTCGCCGAGGCAGGGGGTCCGGACAAGGGAGCCAAGCCGACGAGCGGGGATGGGTGTGGAGTGGTGTTCAACTGTTCACCCCTCACCGCACGAGACAGATTTTGGCAGTCATCTACACTAAAGGAGCGACGGCTGAAGTGAAATTCTTGGCAAATTTCAAAAAAAAACTTTTGCTTGGGGAGGGGGAGGGGTCGTTCGAACCCCCGAACCCCCGGCCTAGGCCTGCATATGCAAGTACGTACTGATATTCGGACCACGATCGAAGCTCCGAAGCATCAGGACAAGCCCCGAAAGTCCGCACGGTCATTGGGTAAAACGGCGCCTGGCATGGTGCTGTTGCTATAGAGTAAAAGGCTAGAGGACATCCCAACTGTTGTAAATTTTCGACAGTAGGCAGAGATGAAAATGTGGATAAAAACTCTTGCTTCGCTACGTTTCCCGACCTTCCTCTCCTCCTTATTCCGCGTCTTTCTTATTCTTGCAATTTCTTTCCCATCATACAAAATACATAATAGACATAATATTTTCGCCAAAAAAGTGGTCGGGTGGCCCGGGCCCCCCCGGCCCCCCCCCACCATACGCGCCGCCCTTGGTACAATAGATACAGTTACATAGCATTCAATTATTTCATGTTTTATGATCATGTATTAACTCTGTGAAGGTTGCTGTATGTATATTAATGTCTGTTCCTATACAGTATTTAATCAATTAAAAAAGAAATGGTTTAAATGCCTTTATTAAAACATTAAAAGTTTTAAACAAACATGATCAAGAATTGTTCTTTATTATAGTAAGTAAGTTGTTTGTGTTCTGATAGTGTAGGCTGCAGGCATGAAAATGACCGGTAAAGAAAAACACTGAAAACCCCCGAGGCGGGAGGGGGGGGAACCCCCGAGGCGGGGGGGGGTACCCCTCCCACGCTAGGGAGATTTTTTAATTTTGGGGGGTCAGAATCAGAGGCGCTGGAATTGGGGGGGCGGCCGCCCCTCCAATCCAAAAAGTGGGGGGCAAAACCAAAAAGCCCCACCCAAAAAAGAAGAGTGGGAAATAAAAAATAAAATGTATGAGCTAAGAATTGTTACAGTAATTATAACGTTCAAAAACTAATTTATACATCCATTTTAAGTTTTCGCTGCACGCTTTGCGTGATTGACGCTCACGTCGCACACACGCGCTCACGCACACACATCGCACACACGCGCTCACGCACACACGTCGCGCTCACGCACACACGTCACACACAGGAATTATACATTCACACACATTATGCGTCACACACATTATAAAAATAATATAGATATATATATATATAGATACAGTTATCTATATTATTTCTATGGGAAGCACTTACTAGTCTAGCTGGACTGGCACAGGCTGCCACAATGAGAAGACCAGCCAGCAATAGCACGAGTAGCACCCTCATGTTGTGGCGACGCACCTGCAATGACTTCATTATTATAAGTAAATCCATTGTCACCGTGCTTCAATTTGTCCATATTTATTATTCTGTGTAATGCCCGTTTCGTGTCCTCTCGGCGTATTATTATTATTATTATTATTATGATTACCATGCTTCATCCCTCCTAGTCTCCTAACCGTAAGATTTAATTTAACAACAATAATAACATTTGCATACCAGGAAACCTCCCTCAAACACACTAACACTGTGAAGGACGTGACAACAAGTCCAGTCGCAACGCACGCCAAACTAACTGCTATCTATATCATCAAGAGCTAATAATACCTTATTATTAGCTCTTGATATCATCGCAAAACGAAACGCTTGCCTTATTTCACGAAAATAACACGTATATATGCACAGGGTTCATAGTAGTAAGACACATGTTAAAATAAGGGCTAATAAGACCCTTTCTGGAGGCCAAAATAAGACTTTTTTACGCGATTTCTGGTAGATCACCAACTATTAAAGTACACTAATAATATTTATATACACAATTGCACAGCAGATTTCATTATTCCGTATTATATATACAACAATTCTTACTCTAAGTCGAGAAAAAATAAGGACTATTAAGTACTTTTCTAAGATTTCACCAAAAATAAGTACTAATAAGGGCCCTTATTTTATTTTTGGCAAAATAAGTACTTATAAGACTTTGGAAGACCCGCTACGAACCCTGATGCACAACAACGTCCACAACAGCAGTTCCCACGGTGGTAGGGCAGTGAGCGAGGGTGAGGAGGGCGGTGCAACTTTTAAACATCCGATCCTAACAACACACACAGCTGTGCTCATGCTAGATATATACCCTGCTGCAGCATCCCAGCTTCCTTGACCATGTGTGCGATGCCAAAATTGTTTGCATAGCAGGGTAGCAGCTTCTATTCTGTACATGCTATGAGTAATCCAATGATGTGGTAGCCTGGGGCAGTATAAAGTGGGACTGCAGAAGTTAACTTTAGTTAACTTGTCCGCCGGCTTACTTGTCTACTGCTTGCTGTTCCCTCCTGCTACTGCAAAATTTATTATTAAGCTTATTATAATTATACGGCACTGCTGATGTTTCGCTGGAGCTGGGGAAATCCCCAGACTGAGTCCTGACTGCTGCTGTTGCTACTGCTGCTGCTGCTGCTACTGCTACTGGGAGGAACTGGTGGGGAAATCCCCAGGCTGAGTCCTGACACTGGCTAGAGCCTCCGGGTTCTACTTCTAGGTGTGCCTCAAGACGACGACGACGACGACTGTTGCTGCTACTGCTGCTGCTGTTGCTGCTGCTACTGTTGCTGCTGCTACTGCTGCTGGGAGGAACTGGTGGGGAAATCCCCAGGCTGAGTCCTGACACTGGCTAGAGCCTCCGAGTTCTACTTCTAGGTGTGCCTCAAGACGACGATGACGATGACGACTGTTGCTGCTGCTGCTGTTACTGTTACTGCTACTGCTGCTGTTGCTGCTGCAACTGCTGCTGGGAGGAACTGGTGGGGAAATCCCCAGACTGAGTCCTGACACTGGCTAGAGCCTCCGGGTTCTAGGTGTGCTTCAAGACAATGACGACAGCATAACCTGCCTCCTCTCCCTACAGTTACATTGTACTGCCCTATTCCTGGTAAAATGAAAGTGGCAATGACACTGTAGCTCACCTTGGGTGTGATAGAAGAGGGAGGGGGGGATATATAAAGCAAGAGTATATATGGGAGAACTCTCATTATAATATAGCATATCTCCAATTATATACTCTTGATAATGATGATATATGAGTAATTTTTGATGCGAAAATAAATGTTTCAGATCTGTTGGCATACAATCTGATGGCGTTGACCGTAGGCAGACACTGAAATGCAGTGAAATTGCCAAAATCTACCTAATTTGCATAATTTAAAAAATATATAAAAACCTGTGTGATATGTTTTGGGGCCAGTCCTTAGTCATTCACATACCAGAATTGAGCAAAATCCGTTGAACCTGAACCGACTTATGGCCATTTCCATTTTTGCCAAAAAGTTGACGTCGCTCGAAAGTAGGTCTACTGGCGTGCTCCAAAATAGGACATTCAAACCTCTCTCATAGAAGTAACAACTCTATGCAATTTGAAACATGTGGGTCAAACGGTTCTTGAGTTATCGTTGACCGTAGGCAGACACTGAAATGCATACGGGAATTGCCGAAATCTACCCGATTTGCATAATTTTTTTTAAATATAAAAACCTGTGTGATATGTTTTGGGACCAGTCCTTATTCATTCACATGTACCAGAAATGAGCAAAATCCGTTGAACCTGAACTGACATGGCCATTTCCATTTTTGTGAAAAAGTGGACGTTGCTCGAAAGTAGGTCGACTGGCGTGCTCCAAACTAGGACGTTCAAACCTCTCCCATAGGAGTAACAACTATATGCAATTTGAAACATGTGGGTCAAACGGTTCCTGAGTTATCGTTGATCGTAGCCAAATGTTGACGGATAGATGGACGAACGAGCGGATGGACGGACATACGACGGACGACACCCCCTGGCAATAGCTCATCTTAACGATGTCAAAGTGAGCTAAAAAATCACCAACCCCTGCTACAGCTACAGTGCCCTGCCTCCACCAATTGCTACAGCCATACTACATTGCCCCCACCCCCTGATACCGTTACAATGCCTTGCCCCACCCTCTGCTACAGTTACAATAACTTGCCCCCACACCCTACTAGAGTTACAATGCCCTGCACCACTCTAACCAACTACAACATGTACCCTGCTCTGCTCCCAACAGATACAGATAGCTACAGTTCCATTAACCTACTCTAAACTATGTTTACAGTTACACATCCCTGCTCAGATTCTAAACTGTATCTACACCTACACCTAGTCGATCTACGTTACAACATCTTCATCAATGCAGTGCAGAGTCTGGAGTCTATGGGCCTGTTTGCTTGGGACGAATTCGTCAGATCAGAATCACTTGATCCGAACCTGCTCAATCAAACGCACACTCACTTTGCAACGGATCACGTTTCACTGTGACCTATCACGGGATGGTTTATAACAAACAACAAGTAGTGATTGGCTGGGGCGCACACCGCCATATCGAATCCCCTGCGAATCTACCTCGCTAGCAGGTTCAGGAATTTGTGATCTGCATCACTGATCCACCCAAACAAACGTGCCAGATCAAACATGATCCGACAACACAAATGCGCTCTATACTATAGTGCAGGCCTCGATGCTTATTTTCAGATCTGGTTGTGCTGTCAGGCAACAAGAAGCAATTTTTACTTGTCCGAATTTTGATTTTACTTGTCCACAATTCACTTGCAATCTATGAGCCGATAAGGTCCTCTTTTGGGTCAGTGCATAATGCATATCATATTACCAGGAGTATATACTATAGAGATCTATAATATATAAATAGATATATTAATATATATATATATATACATATATAACATATATAGATAGATATATAGGTAGATATATATCTATATTATCAGGAGTAGATAATAGGGAAGGAGTGTGACATCAATAAACAAGGGAAATTCGTCATTTATTAGCCTTATAATACCTACGATTTACTACGCGTAACTCATCCAACTTGAGCTCAAATCGTACACAGTACATTCGTCTAGCATCGTGCGAAATTGTTTCCTCGTTTACACAAGCAATCCGGAGATACAGACTAAAACATACGACACGATTGTCCATTCTTTGGCCATCAATCCAAGTACATTGCCCGCCTCTATTAAAACAAGTGCCGCGGAGCGACAGCGCTCATCTAACGTCTACTGCGGTGACTCTGTGGTGGAGTGGTGGGATTCTAGTAAACCCTGTTAGTCCCAAATGTGTTCACATACACGCCGAAACAGTGGAATGCACAGGGATGGTATCAGGAACCTTCTCAAAGGAATGTTCGTTGGGATCGTTACGAAAGTTGCCACGAGATGGCGCGTATGTTTAAGTGT
>NW_014577599.1:0-246 GCF_000485595.1 Priapulus caudatus
TTCTTTTGTACGTAATTATATCGGTACATCATTATAAACTATATATATATATATATATATATATATATATATATATGTATTTGTGTATTTATGTACGCGCAAGCAAATTAGAACCTGGCTCACCCTCTAGCTGAACGCGCTTATCCCAAGCTGTAATTACCGGGATATAGTTTTCAGTCCAATATAAACCCAACAGACGAAAACTACTGTGGCCAAGTAAAGAAGCATGTAAAAGTTACCGGCTAA
>NW_014577599.1:4677-4988 GCF_000485595.1 Priapulus caudatus
TGATACACTCCTGATATTATCTCATTGCGCCAAAGTTCACCGAAACAAGTGCGTGCGAAAGAGGTTGAGTGCCATATGAGCTTAGTGTGTGTCTGATTGCCATAAGCCTGTCTCAAATCATCAAATATGGTGGTTCTCACGCAATTCTCAGAGGTACTGATACAGACAAGATATAGTTCGGCGAAGCGTCCACAATCAACTCCTTCATTATCAGGTAAATATCCAGCCCCAGCCGGTGCCTCCTCTGTTTGTACGTAATTATATCGGTACATCATCATAAACTATATATATATATATATATATATATATAT
>NW_014577599.1:6276-24636 GCF_000485595.1 Priapulus caudatus
AACATATCTACGTCGGCGACAGCCGGAAAGAGAAAGCTAAGCTTAGATGGAGCGCACTTCAAAGTGAGCCGTTGGGATTGCTGGGAAACGAACGACTCAGTGAACGAATTTTACATTAATATTCTCAATGAGTTAGCTAGATATTATAAGTTTACGATGTCAGTTATTCCATATTGTGTTGGAAGTTTTGAAACAGCAGTTGCAGACCTCAATGCGGGTAAGCTTGATATAATATGCAGCCTGGCAATCCATCAGTCACGTACAAAACTTGTCCGATTCCTGAAGCCCCTTATGTTTGATGAATTTGTCTTTATAG
This sequence comes from Priapulus caudatus, assembly GCF_000485595.1. Classification (NCBI taxonomy): domain Eukaryota; kingdom Metazoa; phylum Priapulida; class Priapulimorpha; order Priapulimorphida; family Priapulidae; genus Priapulus; species Priapulus caudatus. The sequence continues at coordinate 6,593 of NW_014577599.1, forward strand.
TAAAATATCCAGAAATTACGTCACAACAAAACCATTCTGTTTTTGCACCGTTCACTGCACAGACCTGGTTAGCACTNTCTTCCCGCTCCTTCTTGATTCTTCCCCATGCGTACGTTTGTGCGTGAGCGTGGTATAGCGATGGTATGCGAGCACATAATAGCGGTGATATATGAGGCTATGGAGATGACACAACCGTACTAGTAGTTAGTAGAGCACGAAGGGTCGTTGTCGTATAGGGTACTACATATATGTACCCGAGGTAACTATCTGATATGGTTAGGGTTAGGGTTAGGGTTAGGCTTANCTACGTTACTCATTACTACATTACTACATTACTACATTACTACATTACTACATTACTACGTTACTACATTACTACATTACTACATTACTACATTACTACGTTACTACGTTACTACATTACTACGTTACTACATTACTACATTACTACGTTACTACGTTACTACATTACTACGTTACTACATTACTACATTACTACGTTACTACGTTACTACATTACTACGTTACTACGTTACTCCATTACTACATTACTACGTTACTACATTACTACATTACTACGTTACTACGTTACTATATTACTACATTACTACATTACTACGTTACTACGTTACTACATTACTACGTTACTACGTTACTACGTTACTACGTTACTACGTTACTACGTTACTACATTGCTACATCATTAGTAGCGATATCGCGACCAGCAACCGCAACAGCAGCAGCGCTGACAGCAGCCGCAATAGCAGCAACAGCGGCGGTTGTTCATCGTGCACTGGGTGAGCAGAATCAGCCGACATCTGCTGCTCAGCTCGCGATGCTGCTGCTGCTGTTGCTGCTGCAAGTTGGCAAACATGCAGACGCTGCGACACTCTAGCTGCCGCGAGCATCCCTCCACTGCGGCCCCGCTGCTTCGGCTATTACGACCGCATCCGCCTGACCGTATATACTGCCGCGCGCATGCACCGTTAGGCCGTCGCCACCTCAGAAAGAAAACGGAGGCGGTACGCGGTCGGCGAGCGAATCTCGGTCAGGTGACGCAGCGCGCGCACCCGTCACATCGCCCTCGGTTATATCTTCTGACGAATCTGATCACGAAACGTGTGTCGCAGCATCGCACCTCGAGTTAACGCTCGCACCATGGTACCGAGCAGGGTTTCTTGCGTGGCTGTACTGGACATCGTATTTCTGGCTTCGACGATGCTCTGCTTTACTGGCGCCGAGTTGACACGATCATCGAGAGAAAGCGCGGGAGTGATGACAAGCAGTGAGATGATGGGAAACGCGAGAGAATCCCGACTTTCGAGTGAGCTTCGCTCGGCGTCCGAGCAAGCATCGCGATACGAACATTCCGAGTCGAGCAGGCGGCCTACGGCTGTCGTACCGAGCATCAACGCCGCCGCCGACGCTGCGACGCACCGCCGATGGGGCGCCTACGGTAACACGTCGACATCGAAGCGTCACGATGTCGTATGGTTAAGTAATCACCGTTACACCGAAGATGTTTCACCAGACTCCGGTAAGACGCTCTCAGACTTATCGACTACTGACTGGTCGCGTGTGGATACGGCAGCGGTGAGCAGTTGGTCCGGCCACGACACGGCAGCAACGGGCGGCTGGTCCCGTGACAATATGGCAGCGGCGGACGGCTGGTCCGGCCCCGACAAGGCAGGAACGGGCGGTTGGCCTGGTGTGGACATGGCAGAGGCGGGAGGGTGGCCCAGTCACGACACGGCAGAAACGGGCGGTTGGCCTGGTGTGGACATGGCAGCGGTGGGTAACTGGCACAGCGTGACGGATGGCCCCGGTGCTGAATATGACAATGACACGGACGACTCGCGGGAACACTGCACTTGCTTGGACACACCGCTTATTGACGAGGCGCACAAGGTGGAGATGCACTGCATGTGTAAGGGCGCGGGCGTGACCTTACACCGCCTGTCGTCTCTCAGGCGTCGCCATCTCGTGCATAGAATGTAAGTCGATTCAAACAAATCTACGTCAGTGCCGTCGTCTGCTGGGGATATGAGAGAACAATCAACGCGTTGGCGTCAGCCGCGATAAGCCAAATTCACGATTTTACAATTTTACGCACTAAAAAGCTAAACGATAATTCAGAATAAATCAGCTACACGATGGTTCAGGCACAACTCCTACGCCGATTGTACTGGGGAGAAGTGAATTTGTACCGTTTGTTCTTTTTAGAATAACAATAATGGATCCCGTTACATTCACGAAACAATAATTTTAATAAGATTCGCGCTAAACGAACATTTAATATAGCTACACAATATCAGGAGTAGATAATAGGGTACCCTATTATCTACTCCTGATAATATAAAAGGTTATTGGCAGGAAGCAAAAATTCGTTACTACTGTTTTGGCAGCCGTAATGATGCCAACTTGATACCATCTTTTGTTCTCGATATTGTTCCCGGGATTATTATTGTTCTATTTAATGTTCCTTTTTTTGGTCATTTTCCTCTTTATTCTCGTTCCCGTTTCCATACTTGTTCATTTTCCGTTCTTTTATCCGTTCCTGTTATAATTTTCGTTCCGTGTTTATGTTTCCATGCCCGTTACGCATTTCCCGTTTCCTCTTCCAGTTCTTATTCCCATTTTAATTGTTGTTCCTGTTCCCGTTCTTGTTCCCCTATCCCTATCCTTCGCATTACCGCTCACGTCTTCATAACTGTCGCCGTTCTTGTTTCTGTTTCCATTCTCCTTTCTATTACCGTTCACGTTTTCGTACATGTTCCGTTTTTGTTCCGTTTCAACTATCCTTCCCATTACCGTTCATCCTTTCTATTACCGTTATAAGTTTTAATACTTGTTTATATTATTGTTGCCATTTCCATTATCCTTCCTATTGTTCCGAACGTTCCCATTCCTATTTCTGATCTTGTTATTAACGGTTATCTTTATGGGGCATGGTGTAATGTTACAGACTGTCTGATGATGTCTAACCAGTCCTTGCGGAATAAGTGTCTGCGACCTAACATTATATATATAATAATAACTAGAGCACTCGGAGAGCACAGACCTCCGCCAAGGCAGCTGAATTCTCTCAATGTGAATTTTTTTTAATTAATTAATTAAGTGGAAAAATTAATTAATTAATTAAATAATTAAATAATTAATTGGATCCGGATTAGTGCGAGCGTGCAGGTGGGGGAGGACTGTGGTTGCCCCTTAGCCTGTGGTTGCGTGTTTGTAAGTCTACAGCCAGCGCACCTAGCGGAAGTGAACTGAAACGTGCATGGTAACACACAAACCAACACTCAAAAACTCGCCGGTGAAAACATAACCCCCGCCATGCCCCTGGCGGAGGTAATAATAATAATTAATAATTGCCTAGGAGACCGAATTACGGGCATTACGATGACGACGCTATATAGCGCAGGATAGCGTCCCTTGGCAAGAAGTCCTGTTGAACGACAGCACAGCTTAGCTGAGACGGCCGCATAGAAATCTTGTTGCTTGATTGCCATAGCTTGGGCTATAGCTAGCCATGGGGTTTGACCTAGCTTGGGTAGAGCAAGGTAGTTTAGTTTTTTAGCCGAAAGGTACTGAGGGTGGTCACAGCCAGAGTTTTTTTGCGTCCTTAGTGGGTTTTTTACGTCCCCATTTGTCTTAGTATTACTGGAGACGGGACCGCCATTTTACGTAGTTATCCGAGCCAGGGAGATTCACAGTCTCCAATGTTGAGAGCCAGGTTTTTACACATTGAGAAAATTCACTGCCCCGGCCGTGGTTTGAACTCACAGCCTTCAGTGGACAGTGTACGAGGCCTAACCACTGGGCCACCGAGGATCTCTTATATATATATATTTATATTTATATATATATATATATATATATATATATATATATATATAATGACGCACACAGTAATACACTGTACAGTATTACAGTGCTTATTAGGTTACTACGTGCAGCTCTGGAACTGTTAGTTTTCTTTCTGACATTTGCCGCTGACACAGATTTCACCACATAATTATAGATTTGGTTGTTATAGTAACATACACATGCAACTGCCGTCATCCCGCTATTTTCCAAACTTTGGCAGAAAAAAATAATTACTTTTACTTTTTTAAATAATGTAAAGTGATTACGTCACCGTAAATAATAAAAGTTTAAAAAAAACTATAATAACTTTTTCACAAAATGTAAGTGATTCGGTTCACTTTTTATGGTTAAATTGCTGCATTATACTTTTTATTTTGCTATTCCGTTTGATGTGAACAAATTAACACTCGTAACTCATACATAGCCCATAGCAAGCATTTAATGTCGTGATCAATAGATCAAATCGCCCAGGTTTTTTGGATTTTTAACTAGTTTAGAAACAATCTTATCAGGTAAGGATCTGATGATACATTTATTCCCGTTAGTATACTCACTTTTCATGTAAAAAAATTGCAACAAACATTTTACAAACATACACTATAGAAAATCCGTGACGTAAGCAATTTACGATAGCTTTAAGAAGTTCGAGTTCTTTGTTTCTTTTCTTCTTGCTGCTGCTACTGCTACTGCTACTGCTGCTGCCGCTGCTACTGCCGCTGCCGCTACTGCTGCTGCTGCTGCTGCTGCTGCTGCTACTACTACTACTACTACTACTACTACTACTACTACTACTACTACTACTACTACTACTACTACTACTACCTACTACTACCACTACTATTAACTTTGGCTTTTTTCGTCCTCTTCTTCTTTTTTTTCTTCTTCTTCGTCTTCTCCTTTTTAGTCATCTCCTGCTTCCTCTTTGATCGCCCCATGCTGTACTTATTTTCGCCCATATGCGGCAACTACCCGGGCGTGAGTTTTCAGAAACCCTAACGCTCATTACCAATGTCATGTGACTCACATAACGATTATATATTCTTTTCGTCTTGTATTTGCTTTTTGTTTGTGTTTCTCTCTGATATACAGTAATCACTCTGGTTTTGACTTGCTAACGAATATGTAGAATACTTAACGCTCATTACCATATTACATGCGTCTTTTAGCGATTCTTTATACTCGCCAATTCATTTTTGCTCTTCACATCATTCGTGCATCAGCTTATTGCGAATTTAATTACTTCTTTATAACAATGGCAAACCAAGGGCAATCTAGCGAGAAAGATTTTCATCAAAAGCAAAATTATTAAAGGAAAGTCTTTGTGGCTTTAAAAATTGGGTTTCATTTGTAAACAGCAAATCGGCCATTGAATTAATTGTTTCAGAACAGATGCCTACGAACGTGTTTCGACTTGTGAGCTTGTGCTCATGAGCAGTAAGGGGGATAAATTGACCATCGACCGACGTAGCGTGAATCTTGACTAAACTAACTCTCTGTGCTGCGCACGAGCGGATATACGTGCAAAATGTAACCGGTTCAGAAATCCCACACTGAACCTTCACACATGACATTCGCGCGACGCGATTCATCAAACGCGAAAACCCACACGATTGTAAATCAGCGTGTATATATATATATATATATATATATATCAAGAGCTTATAGAGTACCATTTATTTTTCGTGCTTGGTCTTGTTCTTGTTCTTGTTCCTATTCCTGTTATTGTTCTTGTTCTTGTACTTGTTCTTGTACTTCTTCTTGTACTCGTTCTTATTCTTAGTCTCTTCTCTGTTTTTTTACTGTTCCTTTTCCTTTTTCTCGTCCCTGTCCTTGTCCTTATTCTTGTCCTTTTCTTTTTTCTTTTCCGTTTCCGTTTCCATTATCTTTTTCTTTTCCTTTTTCTTTCATTGCCATTGTCATTTTCCTTGTTCCTGACATTACCTTTGGGTTTGGTGTTGTACTTGTGCTTAAACTTTATCATGCTCTTGTTCTTGCTCTTATTCTTTTCCTTATCCGTATCCGTGTCTTTGTCTTTGTCCTTGTCCTTGTCCTTGTTCTTCTCCTTGTCCTTGTCCTTGTTCTTGTTTTTGTCCTTGTCCTTGTCCTTGTCCTTGTCCTTGTCCTTGTCCTTGTCCTTGTCCTTGTCCTTGTCTTTGTCCTTGTCCTTCTCCTTGTTCTTGTCCTTGTTCTTGTTCTTGTCCCTGTCTTTGCCATTGTTCTTTACTTTATACTTGTCCCTGTTGCGCTTGCTTTTGCTCTTGTTCTTGTTCTCGTATTTGTTCATGTTCTTACCTCAGTCAACTCTACGTGTATCGCAATTTAATTGCGTATGAATTGCTATCGTGAGCTTTTTATAAACTACCAGGAAGAACACGCCAGAGGGCACAAAACTGCTTGAATGAAAGTCATGGCCCAATTTATTTAACTTAAATTAAAGATAGCTATCGACGGGGATATGTTAAACCATCTAACACAAAAAGAATTGTATGTTATGCTTATTGTATCGTTAGAGTTGTTATGTTACTTTATTGTCTTATTTATTACCTTATTACTTTATATTACATTATTGTTATATATAAGCTCCCATCCGATGAACTATATGAGATGCCCCCTTTATGCTGAACATGTGTTATACAGATGTATTCGGCCTATCTATATACCGTTAGAATCAACGTTTATAGGTAAAAGTGAAAGAAGCGACAGTATCGAATGAGGTTACTGCTGAGTAATGCGCCATCACAATATTTCTTCACCGGGAAGCTTCCAATTGTAAACAGTTTTTTGTGTAAATTACTGAGTTGCGTTCTTGGCGAATCATGCTGGCTTCTTCGCTGTTACTTGTCTATATGTACACATGTGAATTACCCGGTTAAATTAAAAGCAATAATATATTAATATCACATACGTATTTTGCAGAAGGCACAACTATAAAATAGAGTTTGACGTTTAAAACTTGGAAGATGAATATCGGAATTGCTGGGCACGACCGATGGTTGACACTCTTTCACACAGTTTCTCGACCACATTCACATTTGTTACCGTCCCCGATTCCTCATGCGTGGGCGCATGACGTTAACCTAAGTGTAATTACATTGGATGGCAAATCGAACGCACTAAGATAATCGCTTTTATTCACACGGCTTTATATGTTTCACTCGTATGGCATGTAATCGGAAGATGTAACGTCAATCATGGTTCAACTAGCACGCCGCGTAGGCGTAGATGAGGAAAATATACGATTCGAACATTATACTGACAAGCGTGGATGTTTCTACAATTTAATTTCAAATAGCTACCTATTGAAGCACACAGAGTAATAACTCCATTATCTAATTCTGATTCCCCTATGACATATAGTACTATTCGCAGATATCTCGGCTATGAGACAATGTAGCAAAAAAACTCCGCTAACTTATGATGTACCAAGTTTAGCAAAACGCACAGAAGTAAAAGAAACAGCGCATGATTTTCTACCGACAACTCAAAGCCAGGAAATTGAATTTCGGAAGCTGATGTGATCACATTCAATAGAAGCACGAATAAAATAATGAATAGCGGCACCGGGTGCGTTGGGCCATTCATGTGCATCTAAATGCAATCGGTAAATTTCATTTGTGCCATGTTTTATACTTTGCGTTTGTTTTGCACAGTAAATCTCTCGTGTTATTTCTTCGGTTCGACCCATGTAAAACGTTCCCGATAACAATACTAACCTCATAGTGCAATTAGATAATGTCATACGCAAGCATTCTAGTTATTTGCTCTGTCCGAGCATAGATTGTATTCGCAATGTATTAATTGCTGAGTACGGCGCTCGGGGGCGTGACGAACGCCTCGGCGATGAAAATATCCTAATACGAGCAGGAGTCTATCAATATTGATAGACCTGATACGAGCACAGACACTTGGAACATTTCAATAATAAAATCAGGAACTTATAAATGGAATAGAATAAATGGATTTATAATAAAAGCAAGAGCTTATAAATGGATTAAAATAAATTCTAAAATATAAAAGATAAAATTATGATGAATAAACACGAAATGTATGTACTATCAAAGTCGTACTGTTTTCTACTCTCTTTTGCCTATAATTATTAGTAAAAGCCAGCAACAATTGTTTGTGCACAGCGGCGTGCGTGCGGTTTACTTGTGTGTTACAGATGAGCATTTGAACGGCATTTACAGAAAGGTATCTACTATATAATAGTAGAAAGAGCCGAAGTGTCGTTTTCCGTATCTCCTCCGAAACCGTGCCGCGTGTGCTCGCGCGAATCGAGCTGGGGCCCCTTCTGGGCGTCGCGAATACATTCCGCTACGTTAGAACGCGATTTTTCGATCATAAAGTGACTTTTGGAGGCAATTTTTTAAAAAGTGATGTGCCCGAAGAAACTTCGGCATTCGTCGGAAACCCGCACCAACTTTTAAGATCTCCAAATCCGCATGCGCACACACCACATAAGACCATTGCGCTCGCGTGATAAACAACCGCAACACTGCCGCTCACAGTCTGTGGTTGCGAAAATTAAGGCAAACCCCAACGAGAGACGCTGCAGTGTAACTGGTGTGGTGTGTGTGGTGGTGTGTGGTGGGTGTGTGGTTGTGTGTGTTTGTGTGCTGGTCGTTCGTGTGCGTGGCGTGTATTTTTCGCGGCCCGCTGTGTTGTAACATGTTAGTTGCGTGAGTGCACGTATTGGTCTGCGCATGCCCGTATTGTGTAATACGGGTGTGTGCTGCGTGCGTCGCGTGTGGCAAACATTTGACATACGGGATGTACACCGTCCCGCGCTTAAGCCGCTCCCAATGCTCTGACATTTTTAGAACGCCGGTACGATGTCTAAAAGCACCACAGCACACAACTATAATATAACATAAATATATAATCCATAACCTTTGAAATTGTCGTTAGAACTATTAGTGTGTTCTCTCGGGTTTAATATAAGATAGTTTAAACTAAATAGAGTAAAGAAATAATAACATTAATTAGTAGCCCTCACACTAGCAAATAGCCAGCCACGACCTAAACTCACGCACAAACGTCACGCACGCACACCGCACGCGACACACTTTCAAACCAAAACATTGCACGGCAGAGCGAATAAGGCAAACCCCAACGAGAGACGTGCGGCAGTTGATTGGTCCAAGAGTACATAATAAATCTCTATGATTACCTTGATTGTGTATGTATCTGTGTTGCGGTGTCTGTTGCCGGGTGCGTGGGGCGTTGGCGTGGTCGTGTTGCGTGTGATAATGTATGTAGTATGATATGTATTATGTATGTATGTATGTATTATTATATAATGTCTATAGTAGTATAGTAATTATATGATGTAATCATGGATTAGATGTATGTAGTATAGTAGATGTAAGTATATTAATATGTAGTATATGTAGTATGTAGTAGTATTATATATGTAATGTATATATGTATTAGGATTATATATTATGATATGTAACTGTATGTTATGATCTATTTAGTTGTATTATAGTATCTATGCTATGTAGTAGTAAGGCGTGCAAACTACGTCGCCCAGCGCACACTGTGCGAAGAAACTGACGGGCGACTGCTGCTCGTCACGTCCGGCGGGGACTAGATAATCGCCGACCACGCAACGCCTCAACGCAATATCGCCCACCACCGTACAAAAACTCGCGCACCAGTCAAAAATCGATGCATACATCGCGTCAGCTCCAGAGTTTTATGACCACATCCAGCAAAAGTTTATATCTCATGGGTTATCGTGGAGTAGGGCACTGACCAGTTGACACCTGAACATCACCTAACAAAGCCGTCTAACTGAATTCGTCACTTTTACTTAACAGGTAAAAAGTGACATTTTTATTTTAAATAATCTAGAAGCACTATCAAAGTATATGTCTAGATCTGATCACGTAATGTAACTTGCGATCTCGGACAGCATTGATACTATGCAGGGGTACCGTGACGGGAGGAGAAAACGAAATACTACACCTTGCCCAGAACCCAGCATCCTAAGATTCCCAGTACAATTTTTTAACATACTCAAATTATAGCTAAAAACACGCTCAGAGTTCTTGAACTCTGCTCATCGATGTAAATAATAAATGAAAGATGAAGAAATGAAGTAAAAAAAAGAAACTTAAAAAAAAACCATACTCATCATCTCGGATTAAATTCTTGAATTCCTGTCTTTGTCATTTACCTGACTATTGCTGTCCACTGTGTAGCATATCTGCTGTGGAATGAAATTGAATAAGAATTGATGGTTACTTAGTCGGTAAAAGAGATTAAAAAAAGTGAATCGGAATAAATGTTGAGATTTCTTAACAAGATAGTCTCAACGGTGTAAGCGCTCCCAAAAAAAACGTATTGCTAGGGTAAATCTATTGACGGTTACACATCAGCTGGTGGCTAATACGGTCGAGTGCTGAAGCTGATGATTAATATCACATAGTGCAGCCAAAATATGAAAATTTAAACAAAAATCATGCTTGAAAAATAGCGCGGCCAAGCCGAAAATAGCTCCCGTAAAAAACAATTTCGAGCTTCTTCTTCAACAAAAATCAAAAAAGACTCATCGTAAAAAAAGAAATTTAGTCTGCCTCAGCAGGAAATAAAAAATTAACAAACTTATTATATTGTTATTCTACACCTTCCTACATTAAGCTACAATTTCTAAATGGCTAAATTAATCAACATATAAGACTGTCAAAATATCAAATTCCCGAAGCCAAAAATGCGAAGTACAACAATCCTCCATGTTGTGATTGTTTTCGATTTTCCTGTAAACCTCTGCCTAATTCGATCAAAACTGTCATCCCCGACCAATCAGTTGTACAGCCGATAGCGTAATAAAATATATAATATTGACTGATAAATTAAGAAGCGGCTTCATAGAGAGCCGCGATCTTTGAAAATCACTTTGCGACTTGTCCGATTTACTACGCATCCATGTATCGCAAGGTGTAAAAAATATAAGATCTTAAGAATACCTAGAATGCACAAACCGAATTGCACCATTCCCTCCCCCCTATACAAAACTCCCCACAGTCCGATCATTACACTTTGCTACACAGAAATCCTGACCCGTGCCTACTACCAGCGTGACCAGTGCTCCTCAGAGCACTGGGCTCCTGCGACCAGCCTCCAATATCATTTCACCCTGATATGTATGATGTATGTATGATGTATGTATATGTATATAGAGTAATTAGTAATTAGATTATATTATCTATGTATGAATGTAAGTATTAATGTATGATTGTTTGCGCAGTAATAACCGTTATTAGGTGAAGCCTCACCTAGCATATAGGCCACCACACTAAACGCCGCACGAACTGCACGCACGCCAGTCCGTGATTTCCGGCACCGCACACACCACACACCAAGCCAATTCGGCTGCGCGTGATAAACACCACTCACGTGCCGCCAGGGCTGTAGCAAAACTTAAGACAAACCCCAAACGAAGACCGCAGTTAATTGTTATGTGATTTTGTGCTGACGTCGAGCGTGCGTGCAGTGTGCGTGCGTGCTTCGTGCGTACGTACTACGTACACGTACTAGTATGTAGATGTCATGTTATTCTATGTGTATATAGTAGGTACGTTTGGCGGAATGGTTGCGCGCCGTGTTGTAAATGTGATGTTTGCGGGTGCGCGTGTATGTGCTCGCTGGCCCGTATGAAATCGGGTGCAGCGTGCCGCGCGTGTCGTTATGTTGTGTCGTCGCGTTTTGCAAAATGTACAACGGAGTGAACCCTGCCGCACGCTTCCACTTGAACATCAGAAAATATATCTTCAAATACTTCTTTTAAGAATTACTTATTAGATGCTTCAACACAGAAGCTATTATATAAAGGTAAGATTCGAGTCTAATAAGTAATTTTACCGGAATAATCCAAATAAAATGAGAATAAATGATAAACCGCCATCCCAATCAGACCCCACTCAAACCCGTCTGGAAGACGGGTAATAGCTAGTGTATACATGTTACACGCGTTGGCGCGATCGATTCAGCACCAGCTCGCCTTAGGCCGTCCAGTCAGCAGCAGCTCGCCTTAAGGCGTCCAGCCAGCAGCAGCCAACAGCGAGCCAGCTGTTATACACATGTATACATGTTACACGCTCGCGGAGGTATGCACTCTTTTTGAGTGCCCTCTGTCTAGTTACTAATAATAGGCGAACGAGAATAGAGAAACATTCTTACCCAGGTAGTAAATACATTTCTTGTTTATTTCTTATCTTATCCCTCGTAGGTGCGTAGATGGCACATAACAGGCTAGTGACAAGAGATCTCAAACGTCGTCGGTCCGCCGCAACTGGCCTCATCGTGTCCCATGACAGGTCGCACATCCGCATCTCCTTCTCGATGATCCTTCTCCAGGTCTCCTTGAGACTGCTCCGTCTTCTGTTTTTGTGTGAAGTGCCGTTTTCGCTATGGCACCTTCTTCCATCCGAGCGACATGACCGAGCCAAGTCCATTTCCTTCGTTTAATTATATTTCCTGTTTATTTACTTGCGTTTTTACCCATTACTTATTTTATTATTGAAACGTTACAATTACGTGTCGATGAATACAAACATCCGATGCAGGTTTCTTGTAGCGTTCCTGTAGCGCCCATTCACACGTGAAATTGATATTTAAATGAAGTCAGTTAGTAGACAGTATTGGCGCATGGTAACAAAAGCGAGTTTCTATAGGACTATAGCAACAGGCCGTCCGAGGCCGGTGAAAGGTTTATTTTGCCGCTAGAAACTCGTACTGATGCGTTGAGCTACAGTCGGCAGCACTACCCACAGTCTTCTCTCCTGTTGTGATGCAGCAGATGTACGAATCACGTGGGCAAATATAGAAGGCAGTAATCGACTCCTGAATAATAGTAAAATACGGATAAAAACAACTGTGTCTGCGTCAATGTGTGTGTGCATGCGGGCGTGTACGTGTGTGATAAGTATAACGGTCACTCACTATAGAAACGCCGAAAGTATCGCTTATGGACGCGCATCTGTGTTTTTATAGAGGTGTCCGCTATCAAAGACTTGACTGTAGTACCATAATGCACATATGGGAGCAGAGCAACAATTAATCAGACTCGAATATGGCTTCCGAAGTAACCATGTGCAACGAGCTGTATAAGTAAATATGAAATACTGACATATGTTCGCTGACAGCCAGAAAGAAATTGTGATTAACAGTTATAATGATAATGGTGATTAGTGGTTCAACAGATACCGTTATGAACAGATGTGCGTTATAAACATCTTCTATCTAGAATTATTAAAACTGTTCCAATCTAGTTTGATGATACGGAATAAATCACGTCGAATATATACGAGCAGAAATGCATAGCCTGTGGAATATGCGATACTAGTTCCACGAGTTACGCCTTATACGTAAGTCGTACATGCTACAAGGGCTGTATTTCTGAGCTGAGAGTTCGCCGTATCAGGGTACTGATAGCGTAACCAAAATTTCCAGTTCACAGTAAATATATCTATTTCTAACTAAAATTTCTCGATTAAACTACTAGAGCAAGCCTAAAACGGTGAGCTCGAGAATCCGTATAAAAACAATACAAAAATGAATTCACTAATAAAAAACGATAATTTATAGAAGGAAATCATGCATATTTATAGACAGAAAATCACGTCTAGCGGTAAAGATGTCAGTTCTACATGATAACCTTATAATATACGGCCACTTCATGACATACACAATATCCTACCATTACCCTCTGGTGTGTACTGCTATATCCGCATGCTAGCTATATTCTATCAGGAGCCACACGTAGGCTAATAATAGTAGTACAAGGGCTATATTATTATGTGATATATAGGTTATATAGTACCATGGGCTAATATGGTGCGAGATAGTATCCATCTAGTCGTTACTCGCCCCCGATAGTATATGAAACTAAATACGTATAAATAACAAAATAAGCTACACGGACGGGAGAACCAACCCACGTGCAATCAAATCATATACGTCATACATACAATGTTATGCCAATCTGTGAAATTCAAACTGCGAAATTCAGACAGATCGATTATGGATAGTGCGGACTGCGGAGATGTGCTGGAAATGATACAGCTGGTGTGAAAACATTCAGAAAAACCAGGTGGTTTAATATCTGCTAGCACTAAAGAGAAACATTCTGAGACTAAAAAATCCTCGACGAAATTTATTTAATATTCCACACAACTGCCTCATTATTAAATCTTTACCACGTGCACGATCAGCTCAAACAAGCAGAGATAGAAAAATCTACACAACTTCAGTTAGTAACTATTTCAGCGTCATTCTTTTAATGTTTTAGTGTCAACCTCTCATTATAACAGCATTCATTGTATTGAACAATGATATAAAGGCCATAACAACGCGAACGCTCGTTATTTACTTACAACAAACATGGTGTAGGTATACGTAAAGAACAACTCTCTGATTTTACTTACTTAACTCGTACTACTACGGAAGAACTAACACCGATTCGTTCCATCTTATCTTGTTTCTGAGATGTAGTTAGCCACGATTAGATATTAATACCTTTCAAGTCCCTATGAGAGATGAAATTTGTTATACTAATGCTTTTTACTAACTAGATTAATTACTCGTAATAATTAATAGCGTTTAATTTGACAGTCAACGATACTATAACACTGTCGAAATTGCATTAGATGAGTATAGCAGCTGTCATCTCATCGTCAAAAATGTAGATGTGCACGTTGTTCGAAATTAAATAAATTCGCACGTATAAAACTACTATAAAGCATCCGCACCGTTCATGTCATGTGCAGGAAAGTCATAATAGTCAGGGGGCAGATTTCAAAAAGAGCTAAAATAAGGATGAGCCTAAACTTTTTGGGTAGAGGCTGGAAACGGGTAAATATCATTTCTAGGATACTTGGGTAGTTTCACTGGGTATGTTTCCAGGCTGACTTTTGCGTATTGTGGCGGCCATCTTGAAATCCAAAATGACCGCCAGCGAAAATTGATTTTCTGAAATATCTGGACTCCCAGACGTCGTAGAGACATAATGTTGGTGCATGGCTATACCCACATTTTCGATAGTGGAGAACCCAATTATCACACTTAGAGAAACATAGGATGGCGGCCATATTGGATTTCAAGATCGCCTCCAGGGAAATTTGTTTATTTTGAATAACTAGACTCCAAGACATCGTAGAGACATAATTTTGGTGTCTAAACCCACACCTTTGCCGAAAACATTGTTAGTCTCTATATATACGGCTCTGAACCGCGTGATTCCCGATGTAGCGCGAAATTCCTGACGTGTGCGAAATTCCTGATATAGGATGCGTATGCGCATGCGTGCCGACCCGACCAATCACAGCGGGACGCATGCGCACACGCATCCGTACACGCATCATGTATTTCGCACACGTCAGGAATTTCGCGTGACACCGGTATTGCACTTTGTCACACGATGTTGTAGTTCGGGCATATCGCTTTTCGACGAATAACTGCTTATCGCGTGTGGAAAATCGTACGTATGCTTACGATTCATATACGCATAACTAAGAAAAATTGTAACAAATTGCCATGCATCATACAAGTTGATATGCGCGTACACGTAAACCTGTACGATCGGAGTAATCTACTCAGATAGAATAATGCAATGAGGCGATTAACACAACAACATACTACTATCCCTTCATCATACGTCAGACAACTGCAGCTATCTATGATATTGCGGTTACCCACGTTACTGGGGCTAAGTTAGTAGATTTGATAATTGTGTAGCCGATGCGTGAATGTTTACTATGTAGTTTCGTGTTTGCGGGCGGGCGTTATTGTTTAAAACAACGGACGCGGTGTTGTTGTTTACATAACGGGCGGGACGTTGTTGTTTACATAATAACGGGCTTGGGCATTTTTGTTTACAGAATAATGGTTGGTGCATCGCTGTTTACAGAGTAACGGGTGAGGTGTTTTTGTTTACGAAATAACGGGTGGGGCGTTGTTGTTGTTTACAATATACATAATTCGGGAAAAACATTTCTATGCCTAATTCTATTAGTGATTTCAAACAGCAATATACAAGTATTATATCATTGCGCTTCGCTTCTGTTGGGTACGTGATAGATTTCCTTATCGCCGCCTCGAGACGTAATTACTTTCGGAAGCTCTTGATGAAGAGTTGGTGAGCCTGTGGATGTTCCGGTGCCAGTTATAGGTAAAACCTTTGAAACCCAATTGTGCGACTTTCTGTCAGCACCCGAGGGTACCATTCTATTATCAGTTAGAAAATATAGCATGTTACGAGTGCTACGTGCGTGGTTTTTTATGGATATATTTGCGTGTTTGCGTGTATATATATATATATATATGTGTGTGTGTGTGTGTGTGTGTGTGTGTGCGCGCGCGTGCGTGCGTGCGGGCGTGCGTGCGTGCGTGTGCGCGTGTGTGCGTGTGAGCGTGCGTGCGTGTGCGCGCGCGTGCGCGCGTGTGTGTGCGCGCGTGTGCGTGCGTGTGCGAGCGTGCGTGCGTGCGTGCGTGTGCGCGTGCGTGCGTGTGTGCGTGCGTGTCTGTGTGCGCGCGCATGTGCGCGTGTAATCTAGTCCTGCTGTGACAGGTCTGCGGGCTTCTTTCTGATATGTGATGTGACACAAGCATCAGATATCTGTTACCGTGTGATCTACGGTGTGATTTCAAATGTATAAAATATCCAGTGGGCTGTTTCTTACATATTATTGGAACAATAAATTAAAACCTAAACGGAATATATTGATATTATGAGTCACGAGTGTATGTTCACATTGAACAATATAGTAAAATAAGAAGTATAATGCAGCAATTTAACCATAAAAAGTGAAAAAAAAAATTTATTTTTACCATTTACGGTGACGTAATCACTTTAAATGGATCTGTGCGAACGTAACTTTCTAAGCTTCGATGCCTGATAAAATAACGGATTCTATACAAGGATATAATATTGTTATACACGGAGCTAATCAACGTAATAATTTGATAGCTATATTACTGTATATATGAATTCGTATAAGATATCGTATAGTAAAATTGTATTAATATATAAACATGAGCAAACCCAATATGCGATAAAAAGCATAATTCATCAACCAATAATCCGTCCGTCCACCAGATCGTCTGTCCGTCCGTGTTTCTATTTGTCCACCTTTCTTCCTGTCTGTCTTTAGCGAAAGAGCACCATGTAATTCTTTATTAAATTCATTCATGTCATTTTGAGCAAGGGTGAATTAATTCGGGCGAATTCTATCTATCACATACAAACACCCAGAAGCGTACGAGCAAATTTAATTATGCAATTAATCGCGCAATTAAGTGATGTACACCCAACCCGATGTTTTAGGTCTCGTATTTAAATCTCCTTGTTGTCCGGCTGTTCACTATGAAATCAGCGGCTGTTGTATCTTGTCTATACTCATCACGCCTCTATAACGACTATGGATTTGTTGAAGAACAATGATTAGCTTCTAGATCTTCTAAATCAAGATTAGAATAGAAAGCGAGTGTTGCCATAGTGCCCGTGCGCGTGTGTGCGTGCAATGGTTTGTATACGTGCGTGTGTTCGTGCGTTCTTGTGTGCGAGCGCGTGTGCGTGCATGCGCGTATATACATGTCTCTCGGTGTGTGCGCATGTGCCTTTGCAGGTGTGTGCACAGGTGGTTGTGGCGTCCGTGCGCGAGTGTGTAGGTGTGTGCGTGCGCGTATGTGTGCTTTCGTGCGTACGTGCGTTAGTGTGCGTGTACGCGAGCGTCTTATTCTAAGCCTAGACATTCGAACGATATAATGCGGGCATCAAACCATCGTTTCAGATGTATATCAAATGGGTTCAAGCAAGTGAGTAGCTAGTAGCTACAGTTGTGAAGTTTAGAACGACCGATATTTCGAGTAGTTGGTTACCGTTTCTTTTCATATATACACACAAAGTGCAGTGTAGACTGGAGTCGTGTTAACGTAATCTTTGATCTTTGATCTTTGATCTTTGATCTTTGATCTTTGATCTTTGATCTTTAATCTTTGATTCGACCAGTGTTTGTTCGTGCCCAGATGTGTGGCTTTATTTGGGCGAACATCGGGCTTCAAAAGTTTTCTATTTCGATTACATACGCGAACAACTCAATACAGTAAAAACCCGCGTATAAGAACATAGATTTTTCCAAGTTAGCCTCAATATGTTCTTATGTAAATGGTGCTTA
>NW_014577599.1:26868-37670 GCF_000485595.1 Priapulus caudatus
TATATATATTAATATATGGGAGCGATGGAGGCAACTAATGGCATTAATGTTATTTGTTACAGAAAGTTGCCAGCATCATATTAAATTTTCACAGACGATGAAACTCAATATAACAAGAGTGACCTTGCGATATTACCAGTCTGCAAACAGAGACAATATTAATCGAGAGAGGGAGGTAGAGAACGGGAGATAGCGTACGAGAGCAATACATAAAGAGAGCGGAAATTCATTTTTAAATACCTTTAACATTTTGTTGCTCGCAAATGCCTTTATACTCTATAGGAAATTTGAAACGAACTTCATTACATAGATATATGTCTTTACATACAGCTTCAATATAGGTTGTTATATTTCTTATTCTGATATATTCGCTATTATGATCTTATCTGAATATCGGCAGTAATTCGTGTGATGCATTTTGATTTACCATCTATTGCAGGACGATCACGGACTGCGACCTCGAGGAACTGACACCGGGAACATTTGACAACTACATAAGTCTTCGCGCACTGTGAGTATGTCTGTCTCATTTGTTTACTTTGTCGCGAGATTGCGCGCATATTGCGTTGCTTGCGTGCATTTTCTGCGAATTAAATTGCTACGCATTTATAATATAAATATACTCACACTACGTTTTGTACGGCCGAGCTGCGTCGCTGCTGGCTGTAGCTGATCACGTGCCTGGCGTCATAAGCGAAATAACATATTTGACTTGTTATTTGAAACTGAAAAGACTAACTAAAAGCATTTTTATTCTGAATGTCGGATGCCGAGGGCGACAGTATAGTTAAGTTGATTACATTTTGCAACCGAACAGAGACAAGCTTGAGTATGGACGATCTCGGGCAGAACTGCACGCGCTGGAAATGATGAAATGATTGATATTCCGCGTATGTGTTCTGTTCCCTCTCGGCGAAAAATCGCTACAAAGACACGCATTTACGCGTGCAGTTAACTTATACACACGCAAAGCTACCAGTGTCAATTGACGGTTAACCGCAGGGCAATTACGTTTTATTCACCTCTGCTGCAGTGTCACTGTGTTTTACAACGCGATGGTGATTGCAACGATAAAATTGTGAAGCACGCGTTCGGTCCTGAGTCGTGTGTTCGGGCACGACAATTTCCACGTGCGCGTAGCTTCATTTCCGAGGTTTTATAACCAATGCAGCGTAGCACATCTTAGGCTGCCATAGTGCCGATAATTCGTGTCGGTGACCGACGAACGGGTTTAATATTAGGATTGAAAAGACGCAACATGTTTGTCATCCGATTAATTCATCTTTTGCAGTGTTATCGAAAGATGCAGCAAGTTGACGCGAATCGCCCCCGGAACGTTTTCGCCTCTACTGACGCTTCAGATACTGTAAGGATAATACGTTTCACTCACCTCAAAAAACCTTGCCCGTCACCATTTACCGCACAGGTTACCGATTCAGGCGGTGTTAGTTCCATGTCTCACCGATATTTCACCCGCTTGTGTGTGCTGTGTACAATTGTCGTGGCTTTATTCTGTTACTGCGTCTGTAGTATAATGTCGGGAGTTAGACCGTTGTCGCTATTTACACGGCCAGGTGCTATAACATCGACCTGGCGCTTTAGACTTCAAGAGTATCGTGCCACCAGCAGCCAGCAGCTCCCACAATGCTATTATTTATTACTAACCTGGTACCCGGCGTTGCTCGGGGAAAAACGCTTAGGAAAAAATTTAAGAGCATATTCAGCCACATATACTTAATTCTAAAATATTTTCACCCCCTCACCCATACGATCCCCATCAGAAACGAAAGAGAAACGTACTGGATTCACAATCTAAACACTATCCAGCCACACGGACTCAATCTACGGGTAGAAATTCCGGGATGGATAGAAGACAGTAATCACCCTCCCATCAGCATGGTATACACGCAAGGCTAATTCTCAGCCGACACTCTAGGGTAGCGGGTGGCTCGGTTTACCTTTTTATAACTTTTTTTTTACTTAATTCTAAGGATAGATTCGTAACAGAGAAACAAACAGTAAGAAATATTCTGACAAAAACAGTTCGAACGATTGTATGATTCTGTGTAGTCAAAGCTTCTGGATAAACAACATTGTTATGAAATTGCGACAAGTTATTATGAATATGCCTCTCTGGCTTTGCAAGCCTCGTCTCGCCTTTTAAATACACAATTTGTGACATTTGTCACGTGTCTCTCTTATTATTGGGATTCGCTTTACATCAAAATAATACATAAAAACTGAACTAAACTAAATACATATGTCAACAAACTGAACCCGTCAATAATGCACGATATCAGTTCAGGGTCACTTTCATCGTAAAATAATGAGCAGATATTAAAAAGTAAATATTTCTCTAAACGTATGGATATCACCTCATTTTAACCAAATTAGTTGGTTAATTTGGCAGAGATCTGCACCAGTGAAGTCACCAGAGATGACATTATCAAAAAGATGAATAGCAAACTTAATTCTATATACCATGTTATACATTATATCCGAATGTATACACAGACAAATTACAATTTAAAAAATACAAATAAACGAAAATGAACCACTAAAAGTGTGTGTTGTGCTGCTTTTGAGACTCAACTGACAACTGAGTGCATAATAATAATAAAAATGTATAAATTTGGCACAGTTTAGCCTGGTATTAACAAAGTTTTGGCTTTTGTCGGCTAGATGGCTACATTCGCGGGAATTCGGCTGTTCTACTTTTCTGACATCACCCCACTGCTAAAATTATCGCACGTATTTATCGTCATTATATCTACAAATATGGGTGGATTTAACAAATATGGATAGGCCTATGTTGGTGTCCGACACACGGGCTATACACTGAGATCGGTGGCGTGGGCTTGATGCTCACCGCGGCGAAGATTACTGCGTCAGAAAATCGGCCTCTCTCTTATAATATAGATTAACTATTTATTACTATTCTGCTCGTTAACCCCGTTCAACTGCTCGGGAAACACTTCATCTTTCTTACTGTTACACGGTGACAATGAAAGCGTGCTTTTTTGCGTATTCTCCGACATTCTAATCTATCTGTCAGACCAGTCGGGTGGCTATGTACCGCGTTGCCCGGTAGTCACCCAAGCATTCAGCCACACGTACGTGTTAGGTCTTACTAAGTAGAACATCCCGTTAATTCATTCCAGCGATAACCGGATTTCTTACTTTCAGGAGGATTCAGCAATGTCTTGCCTTAAAAAGGATAGGTCCGGGCGTTCTTCCCTTTTTTCCACTACTTATGGAGCTGTGAGTATCTTGTAACGATGATATGAGCTAGCGCGTGATAGTAGGGGAGACCGGGAACAATTGTACACGGGGCAAATGTAACAGAGGCCCTCATTCCTAGTAGAAGCGTGCTATATGTATACGCTCTTCACAGCGCATGCACATTTCATTGCCCCACATGCTGTCCTGAGGGTAGGCAGGTTTACGCATCGAGAAACATTTGACAGCCAAAACATCGTTTTTTTAGCAGGTATAGTAAAATCTCGAATTACCTAATGTTTTTTTCTGGACAAATATGTACTTGAGCTATCACTATCATTTGTATATCATAAAAAAATAGGTTTTTAGGCCTGTATTTGGTAAAAGTTTTATTGACGAATACTAATGCTAAGATACAAAAACAGCCCCCAAATTATGGCCGTCTCCTCGGGGGCAAATGTAACAACGTGTTACAATTGCCCCTTGGCATCTATAAAAAGTATGTGTTTTGTTTATAAGGCAAAAAAGTAGCCTATCTATAAGCTCAGACATGAAAACTACATAACTTTGAATTAATGGGTCTGTAAATATGTATTGTTCACAAGGCAATAAGTAGATTATTTATATATTTTATTCATATGTAAATGAGTCAAGCATTCGTCATAGTTTTTATTAAAATTATTTTATTGTAGTTCTATAAATTGCTGTTTAATTGTTGAAAATCTGTCCAACGTGTCACCTTTATAAAAAATATAAAAAATCTTTCTGAGGGATATGATTTGTTGGTACAATTGTATGTGTTACAATTGCCCCATTGGTGTGTTATAATTGCCCCGTGTTGTGGGGCAATTGTAACACTTGACTTCCAGTTTTGAAATGATAATGGCTTCAAAATAACTTGTTTTACTTAACCCAAACCTAGTCATATTTCAAGCCAAGATATGCATCTTTAATTTCATATACCTTGAAGTAAGTATTTAACTATAATGAAGTTGTTATGTCAGATTTGGAAAAAAGTGTTACAATTGTCCCCGGTCTCCCCTATCCATATTCCACCAAATCGATTACTCGGCAAACCTCGATCGATTCTGTATTTACATATCATATCTATATCTACATCTACACCTACAGCTACATCGACATCTACATCTACATTTACATCAACACCTACATCTACACCTACAGCTACATCGACATCTACATCTACATTTACATCAACACCTACATCTACATCTACATCTACATCTACATCTACATCTACATCTACATCTACATCTACAACATCTACATCTACATCTACATCTACATCTACATCTACATCTACATCTACATCTACATCTACATCTACATCTACATCTACATCTACATCTACATACCGAATAGGACGAGGTGTGCCGAGTACGTAACGAGATGATACGTAAACCCACCTCCGCATCAGGTCGACTGCAGATAACTGCATCGTGATTGCTACGATGCAGCACGATTAAACTCAGGTAAAATCAAATTATCGGTAATAATAGGCGAAAGAGAGCAGAGAAACATTAAGACTTTAATTGGTAATAAATACATTTCGTGTTTATTTACCATCATTTCATTATTGAAACGACGCCGTAGCCAGGGAGGGGGGGGGGAACGGGAAGCTGCCTCCCTAGATTTTGGAGCAAAATTAAACAAATAAATTGTTCTACTAAAAGAGAATTGTCGTAGTCAGAATGAAGGCTGTACATGTACTCAAAAGTGCCTCAAATACCATCTCCTGCGATCTACATTTTCAAAATTTTCTGTGGGAGGACCCACAGACCCCCACACCTGTTTCTCACCCCTCCTTGAAATCCTGGATCCGCCACTGCCCTCCCGCCTAGGAAATTGCTCAGCCTAGGGCCCTGAGTTACGTTCCCGAGCTTGTGCTATGAAAAAGGTCAGGATGCGTCGTCGTTATGTATCCTTCCAATGGGATCCTTAGATGATGATAATGTGATTCCTCTAATGTGTTCGCCTAATAACATGATGAAACTCGACCGCCATTTCCTCGCGGAATACGAGGACGCGTGGGCCGTATTTGTATTCGCTATATAACGGAAACGAGCACGGAACAATTGTCAAAAGTGTTAACAGCTAAGCTGAACGAACACCCATAGAAATAGACCTTTCTGATTTCTCATATAGTTTTTCGCGAATATGGTTGTTACCGCATTGTATATACTATGGACCTTTGTCTGCGAAGCATGGCCGATAGGTGAGAAGGATTCTATAGCATTTTTTCTCTCCTTTTTTTCTCCGCGTTTAAAGTGGATAAAACTCGGTGATGTATTCTAAGCTCGTCTATGCATGCTGAAGGAATACACTTAAGCTAATTAATATATCTTATTAAGCTAACTCATTATCCTCGGAATAGCTGGTTTCACATGACTTCTTTAGTAATGTGAAAGGTCTTAATATATATAGGCTGTGTTGTTGCGCGCACGCTACTGCTGCGGACTCACACACCAACATTCTATTACACCAACACTAACATACTCTGAATGACACGACATAGTCATCAATGTGCTAGAGTCAGCTAGACGATCCAGACAGGCAAGGATGGTACTCTTAAAACATTTCCATGGTTGAACAGAACAAATTACAAGCTGAACGCAATGAGTTAAAAACAAATTAGTTTTTATATATTTCTTCAGTACAGCTAAGGTAATAGCTATATTATTATATATTATTTATATATATATATACATATATATATATATATATATATGCACGCAATGTTTGCAATGTGACTTGTACGTTGTCTCTGTAAAACATGAACATTTCATGGTAAGCGGGGTAAATATTGCAATTGCTGGCAACCATGTAGGCCGGTCCACTCTCGCACACGGAGAGTTATCCACAGAGGCTGTATCACACGTGTCTGTCACGAAACTACTAAACGCATTTATTTGCGCTGTGCGGCCCTACGCGTATACTCTCGATTGTCACGGACCGAGAATTGAAAACCCGTCTAGGGAACGCGTCATTCGATGGTAGAACTGTGAGGAAGGATTTACTCTTGTGTTTTAAAGCGTACTTAGGACCCGAACGAAACACACACGATAACATTGAAAAAACTGCCAATCGCTCTTAAACCAGCTTTGACTTTCTCAAGAGGTGGTCGTGATTAGCCGTAACTATCTAGCAGAGCACATCTGCAGCTATAGCTCTGCGATTGAAAGTAAGAATACACCCGACAACTCTAAGCACTTTTGTTATGTTGCTAGTTATTATTGCGAGCTTCGCTTCCACACCCTAGCCGTAGTTGGTTGATTGTATATTTTCTCTGCACAAGAGTCGTCAAGAGATGTGGGTTGGAAGAGGTGCCGGACTTCAGTTCATTCAGTTCTGCCGAAAGAACGAGTGACCATGTGCCACGCATGTAAGTATGTTTTAGTATGACTGCATGTTGCAGGGGCGCGGTATGTGCGTATACGTGTGCGTGCATGTGTGTGTGTGTGTGTGTGTGTGTGTGTGTGTGTGTGTGTGTGTGTGTGTGTCTGTGTGTATGCGTGCGGAACGCACTTGAAGAACGCGCGTGTGAAGAACTTCTATTCTAGTTCTATGGTGCATGCGTATGTGTGTGTGCGCGCGTTCGTGCGTATGTGCGTATGTGCGTGTGTACGTATGTGTGTGTGTGCATGTGTGTGTGTGTGTGTGTGTGTGTGTTGTGTGTGGTGTGTGTGTGTGTGCGTGCGCGTGTGTGTGTGCGCGTGCATGTACATGAGCGTGTGCGAGTGTGTGTATATGCGTATATAGTGTTGGCATATATGGGGGCGTCCATGCGTACGTCTGCATTCGCGCGTGTGTGTGTGTGCGCGCTCTCATGTTTGTTCGCGCATAATTTCGTACGTAATTATATATATATGCACGTCAGTATAACTCTGAGTATGTGAGTGCGCGCACGCGTATGTGCATGAGTGTGCGCGTGGTGCGTGCGTGCGTGGGTGTTTGTTTGTTTGTTTGTTTGGTGTGATGTTGTGTGTGTGAGTGTGTGTGTGTGTGTGTTGTGGTGTGTGTGGTGTGTGTGGTGTGTGTGTGTATGTATTGTAGATGTGCTCAGTGTGTGTGTGTGTGTGTGTGGGTGTGCGTGTGTGCGTGTGTGCATGCGTGCGTCTGTGTGCGTGTGTGTTTGTGACTTTGTAATCGCCCGAGCACGTTTCAGTCAAATATTGCTAGTACAGATCCAGCCACCCGAGAGTTGGTTCTTATAGTAAACACACACGAATATTATTAGTATTAAGTGTGTTGTTTTACGTTTCAAGAGACCTGGAAAGCAACCGTATTCACGAGATCAAGTCGCATGCGTTTAGCGGTATCAGAAGCAGTGACCTGTAAGTATCCATATTAAATTTTGTTTCCTCACGCCTGCCTGTTTGTCTGTCAGTTTGTCTGTCAGTTTGTCTGTCTGTCCTGTCTGTCTGTCTGGCTGTCTGCCCGTCCGTCCGTTCGTCCGTCCGCACGCCTGCATGCCTTAATTTTCTTCTGTTCCCCGTTTCTACATACTGAAACGTCATATAACCCTCACATATATTTATCGCCCATGTCGTGTAGGTGTAACATTATAATTACCTTAAAGGGATACTAGACTCTAGGATTTCACTGCATACAACGGTACTTACTGTATAACAAATCGTCTATACCCACACGTACTTGTTACCAGATACCTAATTTAATTGTTATAATTAATTATACATCAACGCTACGAAATTTGAACGGCGCCATTGACACCCGCAACCGTGCTGCCACCCTGAAAAAGTTGCGCATTTGATCATTTATTTTGCACGTTACAGACCGAGGGCTAATCACAAAAGTGCTATTATATTTATACCTAAATGCTATTTAACCGAACGATGTTCATTTTAGGACAAATTTATCGATAATATAACTGAAACTATATGCCGTTTATAAGATATTACAATCCTTTCGCTTTTAAATTAATAAATAACAAACACCCTCGGTCTGTAGCCCTTGGCTGAAAAGTCGTTTTGCGCAACTTTTCAGATCGTACGCTTTGAGTGGCGCTACCGTCGTTGTAATCAAACTGCAGTCGTTAGTTTTAAAACATATTTCTAATGGTGATTGAACCATGAAGCCTTTTATGTAGCGTAATTTTAACCTAAATTAACTGAAAATAATCCTAGAACCTAGAGTAAATAATCCCTAAGAGAGTCGTACATTTTGAGGTGGAAACGATCGCATTGCGGCTCCCGCACATGCGTTTGCGTTTCTCTGTGGTCACGTGTGCGTGCCTGCAGACAAGTGTGCGTGCCTGCGTGCGTGTGTGCGGGCATGCGCATATCGTGCGTGTTTGCGAGTGTGTGTGTCCGTGCGCATGTGTAAGTCTGTGTGTGTGGGGGGGGGGCGTTTACGTGTGCGTCCGTGCATTGCCGCGAAGTTGGAATAACGCCGCGAAATTAGCTTTTTTTGCTCTGTGTGAGTCAGAATACAGACATCTACTAGCGTACTAGCGTGCTGCGATCGTAACATATTATTATAGTGTCCAATAACGCAACTCTCGAGTAATCCCTAATAATAATAATAATGAGATATACACACGAGGCGTCTTGCTCTCGTTGTTCCAATATGAGGGGGAGAGTGGTTATTTTTGAGACGCAGGATTGGACGAGGTTAATTATTTGGTAACCGCGAAATACCATAAGAATCTTACGTGATTCGTGAAAAGGAAGTCAATCAAAAACTGGGAAATAGCTTGTAATTTTTACATGAGAAACTGGGGATGGACCCACCCTCCTTACCCGCTTCTAAGAGTATACAGAAAGCGTTAACAGTGTTAACATTCACGCGTAAAATCATAATATTGATTATTGCTTCTCCACGTTGTCTATATCTGGAGGCGTATGTCAAATAATGCCTGTCACTGGCGCTGCAGTTGACGTTTGATATTAGTGTCATGTCGCGGTTTATGTACAGCGCTGATGGGGCCTATACTAGCTACCTTTATCAGACTGCATGTGATGCCATTAAGAAACGCCAAGTCTCGGTCAGATCCTCTATTATCACTAGACTCTATATTTACCGGGTCTAGCTCCCACCGCGTGTGGAAGAGCATGGCCCATCTGTGACATTGTTCGCGTGCTTTATCGGGAGATAAAAAGCTAAAAGGTTTGCCGCCTAAACGAACTTCTATATATAGACAGGAAAATAATGCCAGTCTATGTGCGACTTCGAACGTTAAATTGACTACGTCACGAATTATCTGGTGTATATTTAAAAAGAAAATTGTTGCCATTTTTTACATTAAAAGTAAGTACTTACGGGACTAAATGTATCGTCAAATTCCTACCTGATAGATTGTTTCTCAACTAGTTAAAAAACCTGGACGATTTTATATTATGATCCTGACATTAATTGCTTGCTATGAGCTATGTATGAGTCACGAGTGTATGTTTGCATCGAACAATATAGTAAAATAAAAAGTATAATGCAGCAATTTAACCATAAAAAGTTACATTTTGTAAAAAAGTGGAATTTTTTTTTTACTTTTATTATTAACGATGACGGTCACAGTTAGGTCATCGCTTTTAGTTAATAATAAGGATTAGACATCATTGTTTGAACCGTTCTAAGTGTACATGTATTACTGTTATTATATTACTATCTACAGTGTATTATGTCTCATGTATTATGTGTTATGCCTTATGTATCATCATACATCATGTATTCTTTCTCACATATATTATATATTATCATGTATAACGCAACGCAACGTGCTGAATGTCGAACAAATGGCGGAAGTAAATATCTGATTTCTCACGTTTTACACGCGGAGTGTTGGAAATCCTAAATTTTATATTGCGCGCTGACACATGCGTTGTCTATGCAGCCGACTAGACTACAACTTGATACGGCGGGTGAGAAACAGCGCCTTTGAAGGAGCATCGGTGCATACGCTCAGCCTGAAACACAACGGCGACCTGGAGGTGTTAGAACCACGTGCCTTTGCCGGAATCAACCACCTCACGAATTTGTAAGTGTACAGGTTATATAATGTACTAGCGGGATACCCGGCGTTGCCCGGGGAAATCAGTGGCGTTACTCAGTTGGTGACCGCTTGGTGGAAAGGAAAATACCCAAAAAAATCTAACTATCCATGCATGCATGCATGCATCCATCCCATTCCATGCCATCCCATCCCATCTCATCTCATCGCATCGTATCCCATCCCATCCCATATCCCATTCCATCCCATTCCATCCCATATCCCATCCCATCCCATCCCATCCCATCCCATCTCATCGCATCCCATGCCATGCCATGCCATCCCATGCCATGCCATGCCATGCCATCCCATGCCATGCCATCCCATCCCATCTCATCGTATCTCATGCCATGCCATGCCATCCCATGCCATCCCATCCAATCCCATCCCATCATATCCCATCCCATCCCATCCCATCCCATCCCATCCCATCTCATCGCATCCCATGCCATGCCATGCCATCCCATGCCATGCCATGCCATGCCATCCCATGCCATGCCATCCCATGCCATCTCATCGTATCTCATGCCATGCCATGCCATCCCATGCCATCCCATCC
>NW_014577599.1:37680-40094 GCF_000485595.1 Priapulus caudatus
GTGTGTGTGTGTGTGTGTGTGTGTGTGTGTGTGTGTGTGTGTGTGTGTGTGTGTGTGTGTGCACTTGCGTGTACGTGTCTACGTGTGTACGCGCGCGTGTATGATTGTGTGTGCACGCGCATGTGCATGTGTAGGAAGCGCGAAATTAGCAAGATCCTATGACTTAAGATTGAATATTTTCTAATTAGAGATCGGGGAAATTTAGTAATTACGCGTAAGTGCTTTTAGACGCAGCTCCACACGTGATAATCAATTGCATTTCTTCCGGTTTATATGGTTCGCGAAATATAAACATAATACGATGCATAATAACGACCGCAGCGCTTTCATAAATTTCATAAATTTCCCAAATAGATAAATTCTCCCTGACTTTCCATGAATTCCACATGTACTGTAATAGAATAAATGCGAAACAATTTAATCGAATATAGTTCGCTAAATATGTCAGCGCACCTATTCATTTAATCATTTTAAAGACAATTCATTCATCTTTCGCCAACAGCGGCGTTTACGTTATTAAAAAACACCATGTGCATAATAATATTTACGGTTGGTAAACCCATGCATGGTTGGCACTAGATCACATAATTAAATAACATACATTATATAATATATATGCGTCGTAGCTTTTCTTCGACAATAAGTGCATGATTATACAAGGTATAACACCCTCGTCACTTTCCTCACTTGTCCACCTCCCTAAATAAACAAAACGAGAAATGTGTGTGCTAGAAATGTTTTGTCAGAGAACATGCATGTTGACAACGATAGGTAAACTGCAGATGAGATTTGTTGGTGAAATCAAGCAGCAAGATGGCTTGGAAAAAAAGCTCGGAAAGAAGTCCGGTGTTAGTATTTGAGGACTATGTGTTGCTAGCTTGATGTCTCGCCACTGTGAAGCTTTTATGTAATTAGTAGGTCACATATATGAATTCTGTATCAGCAACACCAACGTGCGTACGTCCTGGCACGGGACAAAGCAGCGCATTCTCTATTTTAATGAATTCAACGTGCATTATTTATAGAAGCAATCAACCACATCTCGGGGTTTTGAGCAAAATCTTTAGGCCATATGCACATGCATTAGCTGAACCTCCGCCTATGCATCTGTGAACGAATCCGTCATGCATACATATGACGACATTAATGGTAGTCTGGCAGAGGACGATGGTGATAAAAATAGTAAGTAAAGCAGATCATTGCCGGTGTCGAGGGATCAATGACATCGGCGTAATGAGTTTAAATTACATTAATGATGCCGCTTGCACACCATCACGTTTTCGAATTGTTTACGCAAGATTATGCACTCTATGTCGAAATGCGAGTCTACACGACGACGCTTTACTCGAGTTAAGCGTTAACTCGAGTTAGCGATTATGTAGCGTCTACACGACAACACCTAATAGCGTTTATTACCGATTTATTATGCATGCGTGCGTGCGTGTGTATGTAAACGTGCGTGCATGCGTGCGTGCATGCGTGCGTGCGTGTGTATGTAAACGTGCGTGCGTGTGTGCGTGCGTGTTCACGTATACGTGCGTGCGTGCGTGCGTGTGTATGTAAGCGTGCGTGCGTGTGTGCGTGTGCACGTATACGTGCGGGCGTGCGTGCGTGCGTGCGTGCGTGTGCACTTACACGTGCGTACATGCGTGCGTGCGTGTGTGTGCAGGTACACGTGAGTGCGTGTGCACGTACACGTGCGTGCGAGCGTGCGTAATCACATATACGTGCGTGCGTGCGTGTGCACGTAAACCTGCGTGCATGCGTGCGTGCGTACGTGCGTGCGTGTGCAGGTACACGTGTGTGCGTGCGTTTGGATGTACACGTGCATGCGCGCGTGCGTACCTGCATATGCACGTACACATGTGTACATGCGTGCGTGCGTGCGTGCGTGTGCATGTACACGTGCGTGCATGCGTGCGTGCGTGCGTGTGCACGTACACGTGCGTGCATGCGTGCATGCGTGCGTGCGTGCGTGTGCACGTACACGTGCGTGCATGCGTGAGTGCGTGCGTGTGCACGTACACGTGCGTGCATGCGTGCGTGCGTGCATGTGCACGTACATGTGCGTGCGTGTGTATCTACACGTGCGTGCATGCGTGCGTGTGCACGTACACGTGCGTACATGCGTGCCTGCGTGCGTGGGTACGTACACGTGCGTGCGTGCGTACGCGTGTGCGCGCGTGTGCAGGTACACGTTCGTGCGTGCGTGCGTGCGTATGCACGTACACGTGCGTGCATGAGTGTGTGCGTGCGTGTGTACGTACATCGTACTAGTGTTGCCGCCTATCGTGGAGTTATGTACTATTCGCTAACTTGAGTTAAGCGTCTACACGGGGCCTTAACTCGAGTTAAGGTAACTCGAGTTACCTTAACTCGAGTTAAGGGGGCGTATAGACGCTTAACTCGAGTTA
>NW_014577599.1:40454-42639 GCF_000485595.1 Priapulus caudatus
TGCGTGCGTGCGTGCGTGTGCACGTACACGTGCGTGCATGCGTGCGTGCGTGCGTGTGCACGTACACGTGCGTGCATGCGTGCGTGCGTGTGTGTGCAGGTACACGTGCGTGCGTGCGTGCATGCATGTGCACGTATAGACGTGCGTGCGTGCGTGCGTGCGTGCGTGCGTGCGTGCGTGCGCACGTACACATGCGTGCATGCGTGCGTACGTGCGTGTGCACATACACGTGCGTGCATGAGTGTTTGCGTACGTGTGCAAGTGCGTGTGTGCGTGCGTGCGTGTGTACGTACATTGTACTAGTGTTGCCGCCTATCGTGGAGTTATGTACTATTCGCTAACTCGAGTTAAGCGTCTACACGGGGCCTTAACTCGAGTTAAGGGAACTCGAGT
Organism: Priapulus caudatus; assembly: GCF_000485595.1. NCBI lineage: Eukaryota > Metazoa > Priapulida > Priapulimorpha > Priapulimorphida > Priapulidae > Priapulus > Priapulus caudatus. The sequence goes on from NW_014577599.1 coordinate 40,848, forward strand.
TAGCTTAACCTCGATCGACTGGCGAGGTTAAGCTAACTCGAGTTAACGCTAACTCGAGTTGTCTTAACTCGAGTTAAGGTTCGTAGTGTAGACGAGGCTATTGAGTGCCGGCGGCTTATGACCCTGCGCTTGTGTAAATTCGATAAAATTTAAGCAATAAAAATACTTCGCGCTCTAATGTTTGTGAGTCGGTAACCTGAACGATGAAATTTCCCGCACTTATGAATTTTTAAACGTAATATTACGAATTAATTAGAAGGTTGTTCTCGTAGACGGTATCGACGCACCTCGTGCGCGCTCGAGTTTTGGGTAATGGCGATGAAATACTGCACATGCATGCACGTATACCCCCGTAATACCCGTATATACCCCCGTATACCCACGTATACCGCGCGCGGTGGGCACGCGTGTGTTGTGTGGAAGGGGGTTGCTTGCGTGCGTGCGTGCGATTGTGCGTGCATAGGTGCGTGTGCGTGTACGTGTGTGTGTGTGTTTACGCGCGCAGGTGTGCAGTGTGTAGAAGAAATTGATTTTATGTTGTGTCGACCCTGAAACGCCGATAGGATAAGCGAGCCGATATAATTTAGCTTTGTGTGTGTGTGGTAGGACAATCGCGCACGGGTTGTCCCAGTGCAGATCCCAGTGACATTACGTGGTTCGTTACAGTCTTTACATGCACCTGCCTCCTCGTGTTAGCATAGTCCCCCGAGTGCAATAAAAGATGTCTTTCCTGAAAGCAATCGTGCCTACACGCAAGTCACACATACGCACAAATATATTTCATAGATTTCTCATTCGTATGCCACGTCGTTTGCGGCTCCCTTCGAATCGTCATAGCGAATTAGATGCCTGTGATTTGTTAGGAAGCCAGGCGACTTTAATCGATGTACACCTCATCGATGCCCACTCTGTCAGCCCTCTATATGAGCAATGGAGCATGACTGCTGATGTGTCAATATAGAAGCTATATACCATCTCGGGTAAAGTGCCGAAAGGCTCGCGTGCAGGATTTTCTTTATTTCGAGCAGGAAACAACGATGAACTCAACAGTAACACGATAACACGCACTCAGCCATCAGCATGCATGGCTTTAGTTACTAACTCGAGGCTCTACAGACCCTATACGGAGTTCTGCGCTCCGGACTTACTCGGAAACAGATTATGCACGCACTCAGAGTAAATATGAAGAATATCCGCAGACTGTTCGCGTACCGGATATGAGTTAATTAATAGGTATATATAGACACGTGATTTAGAGAGTATTGATTGCCATATTCTCCCGACACCGTGCATTCACGCCCAGAGTGTATCCGCTAGGTAGCTGCATAAAACAGTAGCTGCTACACAAGCGTGAATAAATTAATTAATCGAATACTTTGTGTAGTAATTGATTTCAAACTTATTAGCGGGAATGTTGGACAGTTAATATTCCGCCATGGACTCATATTTGGTCACCGTATTTATATATCGACTCAGCGTTAAAAGGAGATCGCGCTCCATTTTGTGACATCCACTCATATTAATGGAGATAGACGCGAGATAGGGTATGGTGGGGAAGCGACGTGGGAAAAGAAGAGAAACAGCGAGGTTAGAAGCAGACGAGAACTGCGCCAGTAAACACAGCTGTGATATAAGGCTAGCAGTTCTCACGCTTACAGACCATTCTCGCTGACTTTGCCATCTCATCTCTAACCACCCCCTCTCTCTCTCGCGCGCGCTCTCTCTCTGTGTTGTGTTGTGTGTGTGTGTGTATGTGTGTGTGTGTGTGTGTGTGTGTGTGTGTGTGTGTGCG
>NW_014577599.1:43033-45533 GCF_000485595.1 Priapulus caudatus
TGTGTGTGTGTGTGTGTGTGTGTGTATATGACTGTGTGTGTGTGTGTGTGTGTGTGTGTGTTTGTTTGTGTGTGTGCGCGCGCGTGTGTGTGCGTTCCCATTTTCGCTTTTACATGTGGAGCACGAAAATATCGGATTGGTGGGAAAGTTAAACGCTACGCAGACATTTAATTACCAACCGATAATGATAAAATACGAGTATGTAATTTCGCGAGCAGTGTGAAATTGTAATCAAGCAGATTTCGACTTATGAAGTACGACTTTGTGAGTTGGCGTGAAAATAATGACATCTCATCATCTTTTCCTCGTAACTCTCTACATGCTCCCTCTTCCTCCTCTTTCAGCATTTCTCCTCCACTCTCTTCCCCTCTTCTATCTCCCTTCTCCTCTTCTTCTTTTTCTATTCCCCTTCTCCACCTCCTACTTACCGTACTTTTCCTTCCTGCTCTACACCCCCCTCCCTTTATATATCTCTCCATCCTGCTCCACCATGTTCCCTCCCCCTCCACCACCTCTTTCCTTCCTTTTCCACTTTTCCCTGTCGTCTTTTCTCTTTTACCCCTTCCTTCTCCATTCTTTCACTACCTCCTCCCTCTCTCCTCTACTCCCTCTATACTGCTTCACCTTTTCCGCTCCTCCTATACCCCGGCCGTGGAAGACACTACATTATTCCTTTCTCATCGGATTTCTACCCTCTCCTTTTCCACATTCTCATTCCCACCTATATTCATCTCTTCTCTACTTCCTGACCTGCTTTACCTCCTCCCGTACCTAATCTGTCGCCCCCTCCACTTTTCCCCTCCCCCATACCTCTGAGCACTCGATCTTCTCCCCTCGTCCTATGCCTTAGCCCTCCCCCACTACCTTCCTGCTTAGTCCTCTACCTTCTCTCTCCTCCGCTTTCTCCCACTCTCCCTTTCTCCCCCTTATCATTTTTTCTTGCTTTCATCGACCTCAATTTATCCTTCTTGCTGCACACATTTTCTTTCCTCCTCCCGACCCTCGCCTTGCATTTTGTGGCAGTAAACCGATGATTACTATTGGTACTCAATTTTCCGTGCGACTAGTTTTCCTATGATCGAATTTTTCGTGTGACCAAGTTTGCGATGACCCAATATTCCAACGACTAGTTTTCCTGTGACCAATTTTACTAAACCCGTTCAATTGGCACATGGCTGTGCAGTCGAGTCACTGTATAGATTGCTAGTCGGTAATCACTTTGAATCAATAATGAACTTGTTTGTTGAGGTTATAAATATTATCGAAAGAAATTGCACACTGATAGAGACCCTGCGATGTCGATGAGGTACTGGCACAGGATCAGCCGTAAGACAGTTGAAAACCAAACGGTTACACGGAAATGAAACCCCCCTCGAAACTACCAACCTACTAATAGCACGATGACGTTGCTCGGGATAATCCTATTGTACTGCTGTTGCACGTTCCTCAAAATCCATCTAGGAGTCGCAGTGACGGTGTGACGATAACTGACGATGCCTAGCGGGCTGGCCTTATATAACGACCAACGAGAACTGTATTTATTTGGCGGGAAACCCGTACTGACGCCAACCATTCCAATGAGACGCGATCGCTTCCATTGCCAGTTAGCCGATGCTGCCGTGCCTCCTAGGTGATGTTATTAGATCTGATTATTGTCCGTCCGCCATTGACCTCTAAGCGGCTCCGGTCCGGCGAGGCCAGTTTATCTCTGAGTACCGGCAGACCAGCCCCGTGTATGTTTGTTTTTATTCGCGCCGGTTAGGTGATGAACCCTAACCCTAACCCTAACCCTATACCAGTAATTTAGTTCTGAAAGATCCGTCCGCCGTTGTCTTAAGTTCTAAGCGGTTCCGGTCTGCCCGCACGCACCGTCGCTGCTTACCGACTACAATAACCCTGTTTGCGTAATTTTCTTATCGAACACACAATATTGTTAGTACTCATGACGTATTAAGCAGCATCGGATGTTGTTTCAAGAAAATCGTGTATATGGTAATCGAAAATCTAATAAAACTGGAAAGCTTGTTATTACAAATCTTGTATTTGCAAATCTAGTAATGTAAATCCTGCGCCACGAGAATGATTATGAACAATAGCGGTAGCCTGATTACATTTGGCTATTATAACGGATAGTATGAGCTATAGCATATATAGCTATGAGCTATATTGTATACAAACGTTAGCGTATGTTTTATTATGTAGACAAATATGACACAATAATTTCGTGTTCATGAATTTAATTAATCTTGTTCAGATCCTATTATATATTACGTCAGCGAGCAGTTTTGCAAGTCAACCCGGCTCAAAGCTCTAGTAAACGAAATCTAGTGCAAAATCTACGCGTTAATAACTATTTTGATTTTAACGCCCATAGAAGTTGTTTGCGAATGGAAGTGGGTATCAAGTTAGTATTTACGGTTTTAGAGATGCCGGCAATCCTGAATCCTGAAATGAGAAAAGAAGAGCGAGTTTCTGTTCAAGCTGTTTTATTAACCAATGT
>NW_014577599.1:50533-53631 GCF_000485595.1 Priapulus caudatus
TTAAAATACAATGTGGTGGTCATTAGCCAGTTTTATAAGGAAAAGCCCGGCATGCGCGGTTCTCCATGCTTGTATTTCTCAATGATGGCAATTTAGGCAATAATGTCACTACGAAATATAAACCTAATAAGAAGCTAATTAGAGCGCTCTATATACGTTAATGTAGCTAATGCAGTAAGCCTCATTACGCCATGGAATTTCCGAACGTTGTTAAATAATTCGTTTAGGCAAATCCGCAAGAATACAAGCGGCAATTGGAAAAGCTGATCGAGCAACAGGAGCGTCTGTGTTTCTCGACAACGTCTACGACCACTGCGCCATCTGTCGTTACAACAGGCGATTACAATCGCGCGAAACGATCCTTCGATGGAATTGGCGGTCCAAGAGGCTTTGGAAATTTCCATAGCAACGGTACAACTTCACGACCGTGTCGAGAGAGTAAGTAATTCACTAATAGAATGAATCAGTACATTCCTCCTCATCGGCAATCGACAACTGAGTTAATGTGGCTTAATTATTATTATAAAAAAATCATTTTTTGCTTGCCTATAATGACCTTACATTCCCAAGATAATTTTCATGAATATCATAATCATCACGATTCATTACGAAACAGGACTGCTGCTGTAGGACCACAGCCCCCGGGCATGGGAGGGGTGGGTAGGGAGCAGCTTCTAGTGAAAAACAATCAATATGCAATAGCAATAGTTCTTATACGTCCAACCAGTCTTAGATGCCGTGTGAGAACGTCAAACATAATATAGGCGCTATGCTGTTAATAATAATAATAATAATAATAATAATAATAATAATAATAATATCAATAATAAAAATAATAATTTAATATGACGGTTATATGCTCTATGCGTCCATAAGTTAATTTAAACAAATATTAGTCGGGTTAAACATCGCAAGTGGTATTCATCGTACCAGGAGTAAGATAATATAGGAGCTATATTATCTTACTCCTGATCGTACGATAAGAAAGCTCTCCTATATTTCAAACAGGCGGTCAAGATGGGTTGTGGAGCGGCAGCACCGTCGCGTCTAGGTCCATCGATGTCGTCTGTCAGAACATCAGCGAGCGACCGCGTGTCAACCGCATCGCTAAGTGCATCCCAGAGGCAGACGCCTTCAACCCGTGCGAGGACGTGATGGGTCCCGACTTGCTGCGCGTCACAGTCTGGGTGGTGAGCATCACCGCGTTGCTAGGCAACCTCACCGTCATCGTCGTGCTGCTGAGCAGCCGCTTCAAGATATCCGTGTCGAAGTTTCTCATGTGTAACCTCGCGTTCGCCGACTTCTGCATGGGCCTCTACCTGCTGATGCTGGCCGCCGTCGACTCGCACACGCTCGGCGAGTACTTCAACCACGCCATCTTGTGGCAGCTGGAGGGCGGCTGCCAGGTGGCCGGCTTTCTCACCGTCTTCGCAAGCCAGCTGTCGATTTTCACGCTGACGATCATCACGCTCGAGCGCTGGTGCGCCATCACGTACGCGCTGCACCTCAACAAGCGGCTGAAGATCGGCCTCGCGCGCAAGGTGATGGTTGTCGGCTGGGGCTTCTCCGTCGTCATGGCAGCGCTGCCGCTGGCCGGCGTCAGCGACTACAGCCGCACGAGCATCTGCCTGCCAATGAAGGTGTCGTCGTACGTCGACCTCGGCTACGTGCTCGCGCTGCTCGTCATCACGATGATCGCCTTCGCCGTCATCTGCTACTGCTACCTGAAGATGTACTGCTCGATACGCGGTCACGACGGCAACGCCAACAGCGGAGACGCGACAGTCGCCAAGCGCATGGCGCTGCTTGTGTTCACTGACTTCGCCTGCTGGGCGCCGATCGCCTTCTTCGGTCTGACGGCGGCAGGCAGTCTGCCTCTGATCGGCATCTCCGAGTCGAAGATTCTGCTCGTGTTCTTCTACCCGTTAAACTCGTGCTGCAATCCGTTCCTATACGCGATCATGACGCGTCAGTTCCACCGCGACTTCTTCATTCTGCTGAGCCGCTACGGGCTGTGCCAGCGGCGCGCGCTCAAGTATAAGAGCGACGCGTACTCGCAGAACGTGCCGTCGCGCTCCAACAACAGCCAGACGAACATCAACCGTCACGCCTCTAACGGCTCCATCCTCACCGAGCTGATCGCGTTGCGCAGCAGCAAGCGCTCCGGCTCGCTCAAGGGCGAGCCGACGGCGGTGCCTCTCGTAGCCAAAATGTCGTCGGCGTCGACGACCAAACTGAGCATCGTGCAGGAGCTGGGCAGCGAGAGCAGCGGCAGCTTTCGCCGGTTGCGGCCGCCAGAGGGCGCCGAAGCCGAGCAGCGCCTTGAGCTGATATCGAGCGCGGAGGTGACGAAGTCGGACGGAGAACTTGAGTCGAACGAACTGTTGCCCGCGTGCGCCGACACGAGAGAGATTGCGGCGCAGCAAGCCGGTGTCAACACGCCGAGCGCCAGTCATCGTATCCTGCACGAGAAAGTGTGAGAGCGCGCGCGCACCATCTAATCGAAGTTTTAACTTGCGTTCGGGCTTCACGAGACGTGGCGTCAGTTCATTGCAAATCAATGATGGTTCTACGTGTTGGGCTATCGTATAGTGTCGGATATATAAGAATCGATGATGGCTCTACGTGTTGGGCTATCGTATAGTGTCGGATATATAAGAATCGATGATGGCTCTACGTGTTGGGCAATCGTATCGTGTCGGATATATATATATATATAAGAATCAATGTGCGAAATAGCCGTTGACAATCACTCGATGAACAGCGCATTGTACAATAATTGATGATACACTATATTCATAGGTTTATGGTAATGCTATAATTAGATGATACCTGTGCGACTATTCGCGTTTATCGAAGCCACCAGATGTTTTAATGGTACTTGTGTTTAAAGAACAATCCAGCCCGCATTTGATAAAGGGGTTTATAATGGTTTGAACAGATACATACACATACACTACACACGCGCGCGCACTCAGGCAGACACACACACTCTCTCTCTTTAACACACACACATACACACACACACACACACACACACACACACACACACACACACACACACACAACACACACACACACACACACACACACACGAC
>NW_014577599.1:53641-86571 GCF_000485595.1 Priapulus caudatus
TGTGTGCGCGCGCGTGTGTGTGTGCGTGCGTGTGCGTGTGTGTGTGTGCGTGCGTGCGTGTGTGTGTGTGCGCGCGCGCGCGTGTGTGTGTACGTGCGTGCGTGCGTGCGTGCGTGCGTGTGCGGTGTGTGTGCGTGTGTGTGCGTGTGTGTGTGTGTGCGTGTGCGTGTGTGTGTGTGTGTGTGTAATGTCATTTAAAGGGGAATGTCACGTCGAAGTTCGTGCTCGAAGAAGCTGGGGAACGTTTTTGTCGGCCCGAATCCTCACAATTTGAAACGCATTATCGTGAAAAGCTATCATCGCAACATCTCTCCGTAAATAACGAGTGATGAATGAGGCCACTGTGGGTTTGCCTAGCCGGGCGATGGCGGCGTAGGTACATGCACCGAAAGGTAGCGTGAGGCAAGTGTTGCAAGGTTCGTGTGTTACAGGTTCCAGTAATCGCCGGTTGATCAGCAAACAGCGACGTACGATGTTTCAAGTACGCGATTGCGTCACGATATACCTTGTCAACGGACTTTTTAGCGCCACCCTGAGGTGGAGCTAATTAGTTTAAAAACCGCAACCGTTTCTTTTTCGGCTGCGTCCGAAAGAAGGAAAATAGTTTCGTGTTTGCTGATGTTTCTCTATTGTTGTTTCTAGCGTGTCGAGCAATAACATCGCTTTATTCACATATAGGTTTCAGCGATGCAATATTTCGTCTAGACATGAATGCCCTTAAATTTATTCAGGCGACTCGTTTGCGATGCCATTTTTGAGATGAACATGTTGTTATGAGCTTTTATGCGTGTATATCTCTCATTCATGGAGTCGAGTGTTTGTAGCTTAAATACAGCCGTGTAGAGTGAGGATCGAGACATCATGATCAATATTGTGTTTAACTGCACCACTGCTGAACATCACCGGCGATGAAACTGCGTTCAATATCCGCCACCCGGGAACCTTTGCCGTAATGGCTTTCTAGTTCTATGATTAAACCATAATACAGCGCGAAATTCTATACGCGCCGCTCGCGCGCTCAATTAGTTACCATTCAAATTGCCGGAATCGTCCCTATGGGTTTGTTCGTTACCCAACCTGCTCTCGTGCTTTTAGACACCTGTCAGGAACTCGGCTGACAACGTTGCCCATAGAGGGACTCAGCCAGATCTCCGAGCTCGAACTGGAGAACGTGCCGACCTTAAAGACTTTGCCGGCAGTTGTCAACTTCGAAAGGATTAAGTCGGCGAAGCTGACGTACCCATACCACTGCTGCGCCTTTGAGAATCCGCACAAGGTAACCCAAATGGGAAAGTATCCGCTCAGAGGTAGCCACGCGCGAATTACACTAACCAAATTATTTCTTTCTAAAAATCCATCGATTCGTTGATGCAGGGTTTGAATTGCCACTGTAAATTGCTATCTCGTGGTTACCACGTCGTAAAGCAATGACTCAGAAATATTTCGGGGTTAGATAGAGTGTTAATCTTGTATTTAATTAAATATCTGCTTAAATGAATAATTCAAGTTCTTGCCAAAAAAAAAGTACAAAGAAAAAAATTGTGGTGAGTTTGTTGAGTTGTATTGAGTCTGTTTTAAGAAAATGAGTACCCTCGACAGAAAATATATTAAAAAAACTCCTAATTAGATAAACACTTTTTATCTCGTTTAAAATACAATGTGGTGGTCATTAGCCAGTTTTATAAGGAAAAGCCCGGCATGCGCGGTTCTCCATGCTTGTATTTCTCAATGATGGCAATTTAGGCAATAATGTCACTACGAAATATAAACCTAATAAGAAGCTAATTAGAGCGCTCTATATACGTTAATGTAGCTAATGCAGTAAGCCTCATTACGCCATGGAATTTCCGAACGTTGTTAAATAATTCGTTTAGGCAAATCCGCAAGAATACAAGCGGCAATTGGAAAAGCTGATCGAGCAACAGGAGCGTCTGTGTTTCTCGACAACGTCTACGACCACTGCGCCATCTGTCGTTACAACAGGCGATTACAATCGCGCGAAACGATCCTTCGATGGAATTGGCGGTCCAAGAGGCTTTGGAAATTTCCATAGCAACGGTACAACTTCACGACCGTGTCGAGAGAGTAAGTAATTCACTAATAGAATGAATCAGTACATTCCTCCTCATCGGCAATCGACAACTGAGTTAATGTGGCTTAATTATTATTATAAAAAAATCATTTTTTGCTTGCCTATAATGACCTTACATTCCCAAGATAATTTTCATGAATATCATAATCATCACGATTCATTACGAAACAGGACTGCTGCTGTAAGACCACAGCCCCCGGGCATGGGAGGGGTGGGTAGGGAGCAGCTTCTAGTGAAAAACAATCAATATGCAATAGCAATAATTCTTATACGTCCAACCAGTCTTAGATGCCGTGTGAGAACGTCAAACATAATATAGGCGCTATGCTGTTAATAATAATAATAATAATAATAATAATAATAATAATAATAATAATATCAATAATAAAAATAATAATTTAATATGACGGTTATATGCTCTATGCGTCCATAAGTTAATTTAAACAAATATTAGTCGGGTTAAACATCGCAAGTGGTATTCATCGTACCAGGAGTAAGATAATATAGGAGCTATATTATCTTACTCCTGATCGTACGATAAGAAAGCTCTCCTATATTTCAAACAGGCGGTCAAGATGGGTTGTGGAGCGGCAGCACCGTCGCGTCTAGGTCCATCGATGTCGTCTGTCAGAACATCAACGAGCGACCGCGTGTCAACCGCATCGCTAAGTGCATCCCGGAGGCAGACGCCTTCAACCCGTGCGAGGACGTGATGGGTCCCGACTTGCTGCGCGTCACAGTCTGGGTGGTGAGCATCACCGCGTTGCTAGGCAACCTCACCGTCATCGTCGTGCTGCTGAGCAGCCGCTTCAAGATATCCGTGTCGAAGTTTCTCATGTGCAACCTCGCGTTCGCCGACTTCTGCATGGGCCTCTACCTGCTGATGCTGGCCGCCGTCGACTCGCACACGCTCGGCGAGTACTTCAACCACGCCATCTTGTGGCAGCTGGAGGGCGGCTGCCAGGTGGCCGGCTTTCTCACCGTCTTCGCAAGCCAGCTGTCGATTTTCACGCTGACGATCATCACGCTCGAGCGCTGGTGCGCCATCACGTACGCGCTGCACCTCAACAAGCGGCTGAAGATCGGCCTCGCGCGCAAGGTGATGGTTGTCGGCTGGGGCTTCTCCGTCGTCATGGCAGCGCTGCCGCTGGCCGGCGTCAGCGACTACAGCCGCACGAGCATCTGCCTGCCAATGAAGGTGTCGTCGTACGTCGACCTCGGCTACGTGCTCGCGCTGCTCGTCATCACGATGATCGCCTTCGCCGTCATCTGCTACTGCTACCTGAAGATGTACTGCTCGATACGCGGTCACGACGGCAACGCCAACAGCGGAGACGCGACAGTCGCCAAGCGCATGGCGCTGCTTGTGTTCACTGACTTCGCCTGCTGGGCGCCGATCGCCTTCTTCGGTCTGACGGCGGCAGGCAGTCTGCCTCTGATCGGCATCTCCGAGTCGAAGATTCTGCTCGTGTTCTTCTACCCGTTAAACTCGTGCTGCAATCCGTTCCTATACGCGATCATGACGCGTCAGTTCCACCGCGACTTCTTCATTCTGCTGAGCCGCTACGGGCTGTGCCAGCGGCGCGCGCTCAAGTATAAGAGCGACGCGTACTCGCAGAACGTGCCGTCGCGCTCCAACAACAGCCAGACGAACATCAACCGTCACGCCTCTAACGGCTCCATCCTCACCGAGCTGATCGCGTTGCGCAGCAGCAAGCGCTCCGGCTCGCTCAAGGGCGAGCCGACGGCGGTGCCTCTCGTAGCCAAAATGTCGTCGGCGTCGACGACCAAACTGAGCATCGTGCAGGAGCTGGGCAGCGAGAGCAGCGGCAGCTTTCGCCGGTTGCGGCCGCCAGAGGGCGCCGAAGCCGAGCAGCGCCTTGAGCTGATATCGAGCGCGGAGGTGACGAAGTCGGACGGAGAACTTGAGTCGAACGAACTGTTGCCCGCGTGCGCCGACACGAGAGAGATTGCGGCGCAGCAAGCCGGTGTCAACACGCCGAGCGCCAGTCATCGTATCCTGCACGAGAAAGTGTGAGAGCGCGCGCGCACCATCTAATCGAAGTTTTAACTTGCGTTCGGGCTTCACGAGACGTGGCGTCAGTTCATTGCAAATCAATGATGGTTCTACGTGTTGGGCTATCGTATAGTGTCGGATATATAAGAATCGATGATGGCTCTACGTGTTGGGCTATCGTATAGTGTCGGATATATAAGAATCGATGATGGCTCTACGTGTTGGCATTCGTATCGTGTCGGCATATATATAATTATAAGAATCAATGATGGCGAATAGGCCGTTGACAATCACTGGGCGATGAACACGCAATTTGTCATAATCTGTGATACACTATATTCATAGGTTATATGGTAATGCTATAATTAGATGATACCTGTGCGATATTCGCGTTATCGAAGCCACAATGTTTTAATCTGTACTTGTGTTTAAAGAACAATCCAAGCCGCATTTGATTAACGGGGTTTATAATAACTGGTTTGAACAGCTATACATACACATACAACTACACACGCGCGCGCAGCTCAGTGCTCGCAGACACACACACTCTCTTCTGCTTTAACACCATCACACCACACCGGACGCACACACACACACACATCCCAACACATCACACACAACACACACACACACACACACACACGCACGCACACACACACGCGTATATATATATAGTATCTTTTCTCAGTCGAAATACATCTGATATATTTATATACAATATATATATATATATATACACTAACTAACAAAGTTCTTAAATTATATATGCATATATATATATATATATATAATTTGTAATTAAATATTTTGTTAGTTAAGTGTTAATTAGTGTACGCAAATTAGAGGAACACTTGAACTGTCATCATTGTAATTTCGATGTTTAATATTGTTTTAGTAGTTATTTTGTTATTTAACACTAATTAATACGTCACTATGTAATAAACGCTACAAACATAATTACAAATAATGACATTTCATGACACCATAATTTACATATATTAAATTAACGAAAATCAAATAATTACTACTTATATAACGCTATTGCGTAGCCCTTGAATGAACGGCAGCCTTCAGCCAAACATTCCGCTGGCGTGCCGTCGCGTATCCATTATATATTATATAGAGAATATCCCTATTATCTACTTCTGATATTATATATATTTATTTTACCGACATGAAACGGAATTTTTGAATACCGTGAATTATTATTGAGTGCGCGTGTACAACTTAAAAATCACCAAGGTCATAATAGTATCACACATCTAGCTTTAAATAGGGTGAGTTATCAAATAAGGTAGACACGGGACCACATGTACAGATTCGGATAATAGACCTTCGTTTTCCATCTAAAGCGCACACCATTGAAATGAGGTATTTGTTGTACTTATCTGTAAAAAAAGACGTTATGCGCCCATTTATGTTGTATAATAAAATGTCTATTGTGCGATTAATATATCAGGGACGTGTATTTTTTCTCCTTTCCTTCTGACTTGCGTTCCTGCGGAGTGTCATCAGGCGCACACATACACAACTAGAGCCTCGAGAGGCAGCAGACCCTCCGCCAAGGAGCTGAATTCCTCTCAATGTGAATTTTTAATTATTAATTAATTAATTAAGTGAAAAATAAATTAAATAAATATAATTAAATAATTAATTGGATTCGGATCACCACCAAATGTAATCAATTCTAAGTTGACACCATTTCTGACGCTATCCCCTGAAATTTCATTAATTAAGTTATTAGTTAATTAATTAATTGGATGCCGGAATGGCACCACTATGTAATCAATTCTTAAGTTAGCCCCTATTTCTGACCTATCCTGAAAATTTAATTAATTAATTAATTGGATCCGGATCACCACGCAAAATCTAATCAAGTTTCCTAAGTTAGCCCATTTCTGACGTATCCTCAAAAATTTAATACAATCCGTCCATAACTTTTTCAGTTAGGCTTAACCTGTATGATACAGGCGGTTTCGGCGCGGCGGTGGCGGCGGTGGCGGGCCAATCAGCCAATCAGCGAGCGTACACAAACCCACAAACCCACAAACCAACACTCAAACACACGCCGGTGAAAACATAACCTCCGCCAAGCCCCTGGCGGAGGTAATAAACCGATAGTGTTCCGTGACGAATAGCGCATGACGGGTTGTATAAGGTGGATGGTCTCCGGTTCTCCCTGTTCATCGTGTACGTCTAGTATATTATCGTTCTGTAGCGGGTGCATTGCGTGACGCTATATAAATAACACCTATCGCCAGAATAATTAAATGTTACTAAAGACCCTACCACAGACTAAGGAATAATGTACCGCATTCCTCATTCCGCATTCCGCATTCCGCATGTACCGCAATGTAAAGCGGGGCTTAAGCGGGCCTTAAGCGGGGCTTATAGTCTGTGACCCTATCTAGCAGAATATAGTCTGAGGACGTAACACGGTCATATAACACGCATATAATAAGGGATATCGGAAAGTGCAGCTGTGTTATTTAGGTCATAGAAAAAGGGGGGTAGAAAATGGCCGAGGCGCGCTTAAGAAAGTACATGATGTAAACAGTGACACTCGTTAGTGACACTCGAAAATTAGCGTTTTTAGTTCTTGCATTAGCACAAACATTGCAAAATATCCCAAATGACCGCCGATGAAAAGTGGGCGACAACGTATCAACGTGCCAGGATCCCTTAAAGTTTAACTTCTTTGTTTCTGTTATTCCATGTTGGAATTCTCTTTCGTCCTGTCGGTAAAGAGGAAGAAAGAGAATTCCATTGAATTTCAGAGAATTCCAGAGAAACTAATAATTGCAAATTTGAAGCTTTTTCTACTGCGATCCGTAGTGTTAATCTGTCTATTTGACCAACTTTGTCTCTTAACATTTTCGATATAGTCTCTTTGACTTTGAAGACTGATATTTATGAGTTTATGATGAGTTATTTATGAGTTTATGATGATGATATTTATGAGTTTATACCTTAACTCAGGGCACCGTGGCCGCGAGCAAATCTATGATGTAGTTTCAAACTTCGCCACCAGGGAGCCTTTCAGACGTTACTATTGTAAATAAACATGGCGGCAAAGCTAAACAGTGATCATGTAGAATTGCTCGCTACTGCACTCATTCGAGAATATCTAAGCAGAAAGGTCAGTGTAATTTATCAGTGGTGTAAAAGAAATTTGCGTTTTGGTTTGGGGTTACTTGGTATATGATGTGTGCACCTCTGCTCCGTATTGCAGGTATATTATGGTCAGGACCCACGTGAAGATTGGATTTCCCCTATCCTATTCGGAATCGATTCGTAGCATTCGATCATCTGAGCGTGATAATTGCTTTCGACATGTACCACTTTTAAAGCTTCTGCTTTGTTTTTGTCATCCCATATTGGAATTCCGTTATTTCCTCTTTGGTTATTGATACCTTTTTTACTGCAATCCACAGTGAATGTTGTCGTCACTGTTGATCTGTCTATTTGATCAACGTTGTCTGAGTTGTCTTTCTCCGTCTTCGATATAGTACATTAATTGGACTGTGAAGACTAATCTTTATGAAGTTTTGAGACGGGTTCAAGTTGCAGAATATCCCTCTATATGTTTAAAAGTTTGAGCCAAGACCTGAGCCACCAAAGATATTTTTAGCCACTAATCAAAAACTATAGCCACTTTTCACCTTATCATATGTGCTAAGCAAGACATGCAGTAGCTCTAGTACTATAGCCCGCTTACATTGACTGCCGCTGCCAGCGGCAGTCAATGTAAGCGGGCTATAGTACTAGAGCTAGACATGCAGGTGATGGGTATGAGAAAAGAGGTGTACGAAGACACTTTTAATAGAGAAATCAAGTAAAAATACAACAATGTAGTTCAGAAATAAAGTTAAAAAATAAATAATAAAGTTTAATGTATGACTAGATGGCAGAATTTGTTAGTACTTACATGACACTGCTATTTGCAGCTAAAGCTTTTAATAATAGGGTCTTAAATATGACATAACCTCAGTCCACAGTATATGAGAGAAGGATTCACGTTAACATCTGTAGTCCACAGTTTCAATATCATGGAGGTTGAGATATCTCAAGTGGTGAGACATATGTCAATATTCAAACCAAGTGTGGGAAGCAGTGGGGAAAACCGTTTTACTTACAGTGCGATTGTAGCTCTAGTACTATAGCTCGCAGATTGCAGCTTGAAACTCTCTACCATAACATATGGGGACAAATACTTTATATAATAGTCTGAAGTATAATTATGTTAAAAATTGTCTAATAGAGAAGGTTGAACCATTGGAGGCAGGTGGTACGAATATTACTAGTGGATTTAATTGTAAATAGTGTAGAAGAACTTTTAAAATTCTGTAAAAAGTATAACTTGTCCAAATTGAAAACTTGTGTATTTTGATAGTTCAAAGTGCTGCTGTTAATGTTATTAGTAATATTATTACTTAGTAATATAGCGAGGACCACAATGTAAGTAAGTGTGCTTGTCTTACTTTTTGTGTATATATATCCTTGGTAGTTATTTAAATGATTGGATTTAAAATTTATAGTAACAGTATGTATTAGGCCTGATTTGGCAATTAAGTCATGTCAGAGGATTTATGGAATGTCACAAAGTAGCTTCAGATTTGAAGGCACGTCGAACCTGGCATGTGTTAAAAACCTTAGTAGAACCCTACAAAAATAGAACTTTCCTCATAATTCCCAATACGACTTTTGTAGTGATTCTTCCTGATTAAACATCAGTCACTGCAAAGGGTATATTAGGTACACACGTGCATGGTAGCAGCCTGCCATGCTAATGTTTTACTAATCTAGTCGAATTAGTTTTTAAAAAGTAGCTAGGTAATCTGGTATGGTTCCTGCAGCAGAAAGTGGCCAACGTTTAGGGAATCACTTTGGTTAAATTATTCAGAGATATTTAATTCCCCTTCTTCTATGAGGTGTACCTCATTAAATTAGTGGCTGGAGGATCAATACCACCCATATACGAGTATACGAGCCAAAATCACAAATGCCTACCCAAAATCTGAGTATAATGGTATGAGCCATCCATCAGACTGCTTATTATCATACTTTGGACAAGGTACATTCCTAAGACATGTCCAAAAAGCGAAACATCATTGAACGATGTCATTATAACGTAGTGTCACAGTCACACGTGACCATTGTCTGCACATCAACAATATTTAATGAAATATAGAGGTTCGTCAACTAGGAATGTGGAGGTACGTTGTCACATGTCAGCCATGAAGAAGATCATGTTGCAATATAATGATGTAAATGTATGCTACGTTGTGTTCAGTCTGTTCATTACATTGAAGAAATCCCTCATTAGTATTTAAATGTATAGTCTATTGTGTAGCATAAATTTGCACAAAAGTAATGTTAAAAGCTAGATTGAATTACACTCAGCATAGTTAATTACATTTCCATTAAACTTGCTGTATATGTTCCAGACATCAATTGAGATTTATGCCTTAGCAATGGTAGTGCTAATGCAAAGTTTTAGAATAATTAAGACGAATGATATTACTCTCATTTTCTCATCACAGGGCTTGAAGAATTCTCTTGCAACACTCGATGCAGAGCAACCACGATGCGAAAATAGTATTACCAATCGAGTTGAACTTGCCAAGCAACTACATATTGAGAAGCTACTAAAGAAAAATAAGGTGTGTTTATAATATGTAGTACATTGTGAGTCGTATAGTACATGGCTACATGCACACTTATATCAGAGGTAATCTACATTCAGTAGACCATTCACCTTTGTCTCATATTGTCATGAATTCAAATTAGCTGGTACTGAAAAAGATTCTGGGGGTTATGGTGGTTTGTCACTGTAGAATATAAATCTTTGTCTCAAGTGATTGAATATGTTGATTTTTAAAATTGATTATGCTTAATGGTTAATTAGTTTTTTTTTAAATAGGAGTCATGTGGAAAACAGTACAAGACCATGGTTGAAGTTATTGCGAAACATTACTTGGAAAAACACAGCTCAACAACTAGACAAAAAGAGCGGAAGTCTGCATCAAGTAAATCTGAGAAAACAATGTCTACTGTAAATAAAGTGGATATTGAGTCAGAAGACGTGTATTACCTCATCACAAATCCACGGCAACAATGTGACTCAAATGTTCAGGATATCACAGGAACTGACAGAAAAGATAGTGAGACAGCTGTTACTACAACTGACAGGAATGTATGCTTGAAAGTATCACAGCCAGATGAAGAAAGATTTCCTGATCACAACAGTGGTACAGAAGATTGTAATCTAGTCATGAGTGACAACAGTGGCAAACGCAACCCGAACTTGTCTAAATATGTAGGTAGGCAGCACAATAGTACTGATGCGAACAGGGATTTATTTGCCAAGAATATGAAAGCAGCCCTTTTAGATGACAGTCTAGACCTTTATGTCAAGAAGAGGCCCGAATCTTTACAGACATTAAGACAAATGGATGGCTGTTTCACAGTTCAATCTCCATCTACTAAATCACAGAAGAGGTTACAAGCTATAGAAGTGGCAAAAGAATCTGTAAGCATATATAGAAATATTTTTGTATTTTATACATTTATGTAATGAAGCCTATTACATAACACACATAACATACAATATATATCATGCTATTATTTAACCTATAAAACAGTATCATAAAGCAGATCAGTAGCAAAAAAATTCAAAATTATAATAGAAAATAAAATGTCATCTTTGTAAGAATACTTTCAAGAGCATATTAAGTATCAAGTTACACACTTAATACACTCTTGATACTTTGTGTAATATATGCAATAAGCAAACAGGTAGATTAAACAGTATTAATTATTGCGATTAATATGTCTATTATATGCACACCATACAGAAATTGGGTGAGAGATTGCAAAATGAGAATGCTACAATCAATTATCAGCATCCATCTGCATTCGTTCAAGACAATCACATTGCTCTAACCATGGGCAGCAAGGTGTTAGACAGTAAGAAAAATGCCTCGGCGACAAATGAGAATAGTCAAGTCGAGCTAAATGCTGCAGAGCTCTTTGCAAGGTAAGATATTCACGTTGTCGTAACATGAGTGCATGGTTTCAGCGTTATTTGTAAAGATGCTTATTTCCAGTTCTCGGAGAGCATTTGTGAGTAGGTTTGCTCTTTCGTGAATATCTGTGCAAATATGTATCGACATTAAAACGTGTATGCAAAATCAAAAGAGCACATCTAAATGCACACGTAAAAGCATACATATTTTTTGCGATGTATAGAAAACACAAGTGTGTGGAAAGGATTGGGGACATTGAAATCGATGATCTGGAGGATTTAGACGATGACCTCAGTGGTATTGATGTCGGCCATCCCATTGTCTGTAAGAGGAGAGTTGTAGTTGGTACTCCTATCACACTGGATACTGCTTGTGTAGGTTTGCTAAGGGTGTGCCACCATCAGAGATTCTAAATGGTTTTGTGGGTTTTATAGGTAGTTTATCATTGGTAAAAATGTGGATAATTACTATGATACTGCTTGACGTTTTGTCATTAAAATAATTTGTTTGTAGCCGTTGGTGTTGAAGGTACAGTAAGGAATATTTTTATTGTAAATGTATTTCCTTGTAAGTGTGTGTAGACATTTTTGTTTACATAATAAAATGTGTTTACAGGCGCTGAAATCATTGATATTTGGATCTGGGATGCAGAGGTTCAGCATAGAATGGCAAATGCAAGGATTTTCATTCTGTGATTTACCTGAACTGCAATATGGTCTTGTGCAGAAAAAGGTAAATGTGACACTTTCGTTTGGTTTTGAACTGACAGATAGAGAGAGAGAGAGAGATGCTATAAAGTTCTCTACAAATACCTCTGATAATTTTTTGGCAGCTGTTCAACTAACTCTATTGTTTCAGTATCATTATTTTATTCATCCAAGATGTAGTTTGTTATAGGAATCGTTGTTTAGGTTTACACTAGCCAGCTTTCGCTGTCCCTGTTTGTTTAAGTATGTGTAGTCCTACAGATTTCTGTGGCGCAATAGGGAGGACCGTGCGGGCTGTTGGCATCTGTTCAGGCATGCATGCTTCAGCACTGGCTGTTCTCAGAAGAACAGTGCTGGTCTTCAAGTAAGAAGCTAGCTCCCACTTCAGAGCAGCGAAGCAAGTATCTGCGTGTTGCACTTGCCTCTATACTGTGGCGTGCTGGAAGCAAGAAGCGTGCTGTTGTGGCAGTGTGAGTACGGGTAGGCGCTACTGTGTGTTACTGTAAGTGCAAGCCAGTCACAACAATTATCATTCGAAAATGAGCATTTGAAACTGACTACTGATGTAATGCTGCAATGTGTGATTTAGCATATGTAGAATGTTTTCAGTTGCTACATATTTTGAATTCCCCGATGATATTTCGGGAATTCAGTACGATACAAAACGTTTGTGTGATATGTCGAATTTTTAGAACAACTATCAATAAGCAATGTAATGTCACTGTGGCCATTACAAATATAACTTAGCTAAGACGAAGGAGGAGGTTTGCTAAAATCAGTTTGCTTTTCACTATGTTTCTAGGCCTTCTGGAAAGGCTGCCTTTGTTGCTAACAGTCAGTATAGATGTGATCAGCTGACGGAAACAGTAAGTATACAGCCAACTTATTCAACGCTTTCTGTTCATAACTTTAATATCACATAGCATCTATTGGTATAGGATGTCACTTACATAGCAACTGGATTTGTCCTGCATTTTCATGGTGTTAATTAGGAAGACATGCCTCAAGAGTGTATGGTGCATGTGGGTAAAGTGCATAATATGCTTGAAGAAACAAAGTACACTGTTCATATATAATATCGTAGTATCGTAGTTTATGATGCAAATGTTGTGCCATGTTGAAGTACAGGTGCATCTGATGTCAACTTAATGTTAACTGCAGTTATGTTCTATGTACTTTTGCTGTGCAGCTCACCTTGCATACATTTGATGAGTTCTCGGGACTGGAAGAGTTCCTGCGGAATGACTGCACACAGTATGACTCAGACCATAATGGATCCTGCATCACATTCCTGTACTCAGTAATCTTGTCCAGGGGATTTGACAGGTGATGACTGATTAAGGTTCACTCATCATGCTATTGTGAAATTATGGATTTGTTGTATTAAGTCTCAAGACAGTAAGATTGCTTAGTTCATGTCTGAAATGTTGAAGGCTGCTTGCTTTATTCACTAAAACATTGATGTTTTAAATGTTACATCAAAAGCTAGAAACAATTGAAATGCAAGTTATGAGAATGGTGAAATGAAATTCAATGTTTGCAAGTAAAATTTACGTAAAATATATTTAATAATTTCAGATTAAAAGCAGACATGGATGAACCATCCAATACACTTATGGGTCTTCATGGTTACTGTACTCAGGTATCAAGTCATCTTTCAACATTTCTGTAGTCGTGATCAGACCTTTATAGTAATGATAGGTATCATCAGGAGAACATATTCAGCAAATTTATTGATAGTGAACACTAAAGTTAGAAAGTTAAGTTTAAGTTTAGTTTAAAGTTATGAAAGTGGAAATGCTGATGAGTTTTTTTAACAAAGTTGCAATTCAAGATTATCGAAACAACCCAAGTGACATCGTACGAGACATATCCTATGCATAGAAACAAGGAGATATACTGCAAGGCCTAGGAATGTTTCTTGTTACATTCCGAGGCAATAGTTTCTTTTGAAATTAAAGTGCTTAGCGAGGTCGTTTCTTTTACTTTGACATTTGGTATTCAATACTTGTTCTACGTGCTGAAATAGACTGTACATATCCTGTGCAGGAAATCGTCAACCTGCTACTCACGGGAACAGCCTTCTCCAATGTGTTTGACGGCACTGTACTGCTGGATTCTGGAGGAGCGGTATCTTCTCTCAGAGGAATTCCGGAAAGATCCGACATTGGCTTCCTCTCCCTGTTCGAACACTACGGTTCCTGTGAGGTAGAGGGTCTTGTAGCATTTGTTTTTAATGCTATTCTCTGTAGTTACGTAGTTATCAGTTAGTGTTTAAAATACAGAACGGCATGTACAGGATGTTGTTGGATGTATTGATGATGATATCAAGGGCTAATAAGTAATAATACCTAGGTATTAGCTCTTGATGATATCTAGTGTGAATCCAAAACTGAAGTTTGCCACCTTCAGTGACCCTGCCTTTTATTAAGTGCTTCTGTTGCAAAAGCGTTGTCGTTTAATAGTAACAAACCACTTCACCCGTATGGTTAGCACAACGTTACATCTCAGATGATAGCTAGACTTTACCAAATTGCTCACATTGATTGTCATGAAGTGGCGCAGTGCGTCGGATGCACCGCAATCGAATTATAAACCTGCTGTATGCAGCTATCATTTGCCTGTAGGTGGGTGGTAACTACAAGAGGCCATGTTACCCTATCTGGGTAGTGTGCAGTGAGAGCCACTTCACCGTGTTGTTTGCACTGGAACGTGATGCAGTCGCACACACTACGTTTGACCTGCACTACTACGATGGGCTAGCAGGACAAGATGAGCCCATCCGGTTAACTGTGGATACGTCTACGTCTACTAACTCCCTACAGTCGCACGTCAGTGGGCTGGTGCCGCCTCTGGAGCACTGCATACACACGCTGTAAGTATTCATGATCTCCATAACCATGCTTTAGCAGGTTAACAGTCTCATTGACATATCCATATAATACATAACGATGTTAATGTGATGTCGTGTAATACAATATTGTATAGATATGTTCTTGATAATAGTCTGTAGTTAGTTTTGGTGTCGATATATAGTCAAGGGTTGGTGGGTTGTCCCCGTTGACACTAAGAAGCTGACGTTTTAAGTGATGTGCCACATAACGTTGAGGTGAGCTCATCGATAATGATAAGAAACAAGCCTGACAGCCCTGCCTCATATAACAGGCCATGCACTAATTAGTGGAAATAAGGTCAAAGTACGTCAACGGTTAATGTTCCCAGTAATTGTCCGAGTGCTGCAATCAAGGACCGATCGTTTTTTAATGATTTACGTTATGGTTTCACCTGCGATTACACAATTGATTCTTGTGCACCACTTGCAGGTGGAACGATGCACACGTGGAATGGAATGGATATGATCCAATTCTGTGATATCCTAGCTGGAGTACCAACACATACACGCTCCCATTACATGAAAACAAGACAAGCATGCTGAGCCCTGAAGGTGTGACGAAGCTGTTAGCTGCATCCAAGAATAAAAGTATACATACGATATTCCTAAATTATACTTACACTTCTTAATTAACTTTTTTTTTGTCGACCAAGGTGGGCATGATGTTGCTTCCTTGATTCGGGAACATTTTGTTCCTTACAAGGCTATACTAGTCAGGGTTCGAGGTCCTCCGGGTCGGGTATTTTTATTGTGACACCATCACTATTAGTTAAATCCTTCCCGCACCTATGTGGAACATAATTTACATTGTGTAACATTATAATGCAGTATGAGCCCTGGGAAGTCATATAGAGCACATTGTTTGGCTGCAAGTTCGCATATTTTTTAAGTCACTATGATAATATGGGAAGATTTGGAATATAGTTGTCAGAAAGTACCAGTACCGGTTAAAATTTATTGTATTATGTATCTGTCAGTGCTGAAGTAAATCAAACCTAGCCACATAACATAGTGAAGGCACTTAATGGTTAATTGCAACAATATCATTCTGCAAAACAATGCTTACAAATGTAAATGTCCAGACTTCCTATGAATTTATTTAGTATGTGTTTTAAATATATAATTAACTATATCAGGAGTACATGAATGGGGATAATCCATGTACTTTATTTGTATTGCCTTTTAGGCATAGTATATGTCATTTTCCTGTATTTCATTGAGATTAAAATCTACTTTACGAGTTCAGGTTTGATAGTATTCATTAAAAAAAATTTCTTTTTTGTAAGACATATTCCTAATATTCCTGTTTCTATATTAAGTTCCTAAACTTACTTTCCTCACCACTATTATTTCCAGATATCACAGGTACTTTTACATGATGACATCTACTATTTCAATTGAAGATAACGTAAAAATACTGTATTAAAACGGATATTATAAACTAAATACTTTATTTAACAGATATTAGAGCTGTGTTCAAACGTGGCATTCGAGTGTTTACGAATGTTTAGCATTTGACGCCAGTTTGTCATTGTTCGAAAAATTGGCAGGATGGTTACCCCACTACATTTTCTTTTACAGTGCACTTTACATATAAATTTGTATTGTGTAGGTACGATAATATGTGGCTAACTACAACAGATACACAATCGATGTGCGATGAGAATTGGTGTATTCACCATCACCCAGGTAATGTTACTGTTATACATTTCAATCACAGAATACGTTGAGTTACACCACATAGTTTACGATGATACAAATACATAGGTACGTTGACCGTCGAACGTCTGCAATATAATGAAAAGCTGTGACAGTATACCACCATACACACAAGATCTCATTGCCATTGGTCAGATCTGCCTACAGGCCACAATATTTGCGCATACGCTAATTTACGCATATAAATGCAGTATGTGTTTTCGCCCTACACCTTTACTCCACCTTGTTGGATTGACGTCTCAAACACAGCTGAAGTGACATGACCGTGGCTAATTAGTGCACACTGCTCAGGTGTGGCGATAAAAAACGGCGGTTGAATACGCGCTACAAGAAGTTCGTTGCTATGATTTGTAGACTGTTGAAACTCAGGAAGATTGCGCTGGCAGACGTATTTTGACGTGTTTTTATTGCCACATCAAATTGACGTAATTTGGTAACGTTTACGTTCAATTTAAGAGATAAGTAGAGTAATAAAACTAAATCTTGCTTTCCTTAAAATGGCGTGCGCTGCTTTCTATAAACAACTGAATTTTCCACATTTTCCACACTAAACTTAGTCACCGGTGTTGCGATAGAGCTAGGCACATGTCAGTGCAGTAGCTAGCGGGGGGGGGGGGGGCACGTGGGCCGTTCTGTTAGAGAAATGTAGATACTGTTATATGGTCAATTGCCCACGGTTACGCTCCCAGAACAACCCGCACGTGGCTTTGCCCCTCCCCCCACCCTCCCAATGGAAAAATGGGTTAGCTACGCCCCCTGAATACTATATAGAGCTGGGACTAGTTCAAGTCGAGCATCCGTATGTTAGCCACTGGTTCAGATAACACTGGCAGTGTGACGACCTTACCTGATGGTGTGGTGTAAACAGGACGGAATTTCAAGGAAAGAAATATTTAGTTTACCACCCTATTTGGCATTTGTGCGCACTAGCATAAAACATCACAAATCGTGAAAAGTGTTCGTGAATCTGATTTGCTTTACCTCGATGCCGTAAACAAACAAGTTGAACCCTGTTCATTGGGGAACCAGCTCAAAGGTTAGAGCCCGACTCATTATGCACCTCACTGATAGAGGGAGGGGGAGAGTGAGACTGCAAGTCGTGAGGAGAGATACTGTGCCTGTAGTATCTATTCAATATGCCGAACTATCAACTTTCCACGGTCAACCTTTTCTCTGTGGGGGGGTTTCCGCTATTTTCAACATACTTTTGAACTCTGCACAAAGATTATTTTCAAGGAATCATTAAAATATAGCTTTCCTTCCATTTCCAGTGTAGTTGATAACGTGGTAATGTTCGTCGTTTATTTACTTAGCGAAAAATAAAATCTTCCCTCATTGAGAAAATATAACATTACAATTTGTCTGATACCCATTCCTTATATCTGAAACTCGGACATTTTGCAAACATTGCCTAACAATGGTCGCACTGTCTTTTCGAGCACATCTGACCACTAATACTATGTTCATATACTGGTAGCAGTTTTAAACCATTTTCTAGAGTAGAGGTACACACAATTATAATGAATATGACCTCCCTAAATAAACACTTTGTTTGTAATATAAAATAATGAAATTTAGTCAAATATGTACTTTTCGACTTCTTGAATTGGAAAAACTGAAATACAATTGTGAACAGATTAAATGAGTTCCAATGTAGCTGAACACTATGATACGAATAACGCAATTCCATGCAGCCGTAAGTATAGTAGCAAACGACTAGATGATAAAACCAAAGATTCACTCGTTTATAACAGGAACTTCAAACAAACTGTTCTCTAACCTAACTTTGTCCAAAGAGCTTTTAGATTAGTATGAGTAGTCCCATGCTTAAAATAATTCCAAGTGATTATCACACTTTCACTTCTGACAAGAATATGAAAGTGAAAGGAGAATGCTAGCGGTGTGAAGCATTAATCACATATCAGGGTATATGGTCCTGTCCATGCTAATAAGTACTTTTTTGCACAAGAGAACTTATTTAAATGCTAGAAACTCTAATTACAATAACTTCAAGAGCATATAAAGAAGGGTATATACATGCTCTTGATAACTTGTACATACCCAGCCCTTCAATGGTTACATGGTTTGGAAAGTGACTTTATCCTTTATAATCTTGTAAGCACTGTACAAACAGCTCACGCTGCACGTACTACTGAAAGGACGGATAACTGTGACCTTACTTTTGAACAATATATTTTTCTCGAGCCCACTGGCCACTTTAATGATCACTTTGTTTAGCTAATAGCGCAATAGTACATATCTATTTTAGTACTAGCTGACACAGGACAGAAGTACATATTAAGAGCATTCATGCTTCGACGTGAATTTTTTTCTTTTATGTACGAACTTATTAATATATATAGTCGGTGAAATAACGGCTGAAGTAATGTTACACACGTACCTTTATGTCTGTCCAGAAATTAATGAGTGTTGCAATTTACGCATGAATGTATAGCCACCATTTTATACAGATCGTCACACGAAAAATAAATGGCTACACGAACAGGGTTGTAACAGTCACACCTGTATTGGAAGAATATAAGTACGAACCCTCACCCCAAAAAGAAAGACATATCTCCCTATGTTAACATGAATACAAGAAATGAGAAATACGAGTCTTCACTTCACACGTAATAACTGCTTTAAAACAGAAATATGTCTCCCTTGTGCTTGTTTAAAAACATGACACGCAAGATAAACTGTGGTGCGTGAAAGCATTCTATCGCAATGTTTGTTCCTCGCCATCCTCCATGCGAAGTCTTTCCCAGTCTCCAGTTCTTTCTTATTACACATATTCTACTCTCGAGTGCATGAAACCTAACATCAACTATACTGACACACCACCGCTTTGCACGTGCACATAGGAATCAGTCGTGATCGTGAGGGACTTCGTATATTGGCATCTGATGCTCCTCTTGCACATGAGTCACCAGATCCCAGCTGTTGTCGAAGGTGCGGCCACAGGTTGCACATAGCAGGGTTGGAGCTTCGTGTGCTGAATGAAACGGAAATCACGTCTGAATCTGATAAAAGATTCTGCTAAATGTACCTAAATTACTGCTTACACCAACATTGTGCAGACTCCAAGCTGCTAGCTATACGAGCCTATTCAATCTGCACTTCTTTTGTTGATATTGCCAATCATTCGACTAAAGCAAAGTGCAAGCAGATTATTAAGGGATTCACCGATAAGAAATTGATAGCAATATTACAGATAGATAAAAGCGCCAAGGTAAGTCATCTTGAGTTAAGACGTAGAAAGAATCGACGGTAGCCCATTATCACAGAGAAGCAGCTGTCCAGTAAATCAATCAGCAGGAAGGTTTTATACAGTAATTTTACCTGATTTTGCTTGCAGTGCTTGACACTTGCAGGTGAATCTGAGCTTGCAACGCGTGCGCTTGTGCTCTGTTAGGCTGAAGATATCCGGTAGTTGTTCCTTACAGTTACCACACACAATAATGTCTGGGTTGCCTGTAACCATGGTGCAAGTATACATCAGTACCGGTACAACTTAGTGCCATTATGTAGGCATGGGTATACAAAAGGGCCAGCAGAGATCAATGCTATCATATTACCACGAACACAACCTTACTCAAACTTACACATAATATTAACCTTTACAACTAGGCTGATTGTTAAAAAAATGCAAGCAAGTGCATGAATATACTATAGCCCATCGCATATTATCAGCCACAAACTTATCAACTATAGGTAATAGGCTCTTGATATTGAGGAACCTCTAGAATATGCTAGACGACTCAGCAACTGTTTACATGATACGCACGGTACGTATTAAGGTCTTCCTGGTTCACATCCACGTGTGATTCTGCCATGCCATTCTCAGGCTTGAGCTTCTTCACTACACTGGAAACGTAAAAAAACCTACATGTATCAATAGTACTACCAGCACGATTACTTGCCAGGAGTGTAGAAGGGGAATGCATGACCTCATGCTGAAATGCTTTATTGCATAGTTTAATTTCCAGGCGATATTTTACATGGGCCATGGCAATGCAATGGGGTAATATATTTGGGGTACTAATAGAATGAAAGATCGCATTCCATGGTAAGAGCAATTTAAGACATAGAAAAACTAACAATAATATTAATATTACATTATTTTTATAATAGTAAGTAAGCAAGCAAGCAAGCAAGTAAGTAAGTAAGTAAGTAAGTAAGTAAGTAAGTAAGTAAGTAAGTAAGTAAAAACGTTATTTAACGACGGTAAAACATGTTAGGTACAGACGCAATAAATTGGCGCAGACCTATCTTCCACATGGCCGTCTCACAGCAACAGAATGGTTAAATATTAAACAAATACACACTATATATATATATAATTACAATATTTATAATAAAATAGGTTTAAATAAAATTTGGACATGGAAATTACGTGCATGTACGTGCGTGTACCCGCACGTACACGCACCTACACGCAGGTACAATCAGATACACGCACGTACACGCGGGTACACGCACGTGCACGCGGGCACACGCACGTACACGCGTGTACACGGAGATACACGCCCGTACACGCGGGTACACGCACGTACACGCAGGTACACGCACGTACACGCGGGTACACGCACGTACACGCGGGTACACGCACGTACACGCAGATAGACGCGCGTACACGCGGGTACACGCGCGTACGCGCACGTACACGAGGGTGCACGCACGTACACGCGGGTACACGCACGTACACGCGGATACACGCACGTACACGCGGGTACACGCACGTACACGCGGGTACACGCACGTACACGCGGGTACACGCACGTACACGCACGTACACGCACGTACACGCGGTACATCGCACGTACACGCACTTAGCTGGGAAACGCCCCGCCGATTGCTTCCGTACGAACTAACATTCGCTAACCGCGCCTTCCGTCAAATGTCTCTGTGCGCATGTGTGCAGTAGGTTAACTGTTGATTGGCGATTGACGAGCCTCGGCAATTGCTCCATTCCATGATTCATACCCTATTCAGTATTCGTGGCCTTTGATTTGTCAATTCGTCAATTCGTCAAATCGTCAATTCGGCGATTCAATTTAGCAATTCGTTATTTAATTGCTCAATTGAACGTTTGGATGATTAAACGACTGTTCAATTGAAACATCAAATCTGAATCAATTGAACAATCAAGTCGAGTCATTGAACGTTTGAACATGATTAAATTGAACTGTCCATGTTTAATTTGAATCAATCAATTGGATTCAATTAAACGTTTGAATATTAAATTGACTGTCATTGAACAATCATCGATCAATTGAACGTTTGAATTTTGACACATATCCCCTCCCATAACCACTAGCCATCAAGTGATTAACTACATAAAGCCACTGTGAGTTAGATATATGCTGCCAGATAGTAAACTACGTACGTAATTTCGAGTACAAGCGTATCAGGTGACGTGAGTTATTGTAAAACGCGCGCATATCTGCACGTCCACGGCTCGTTACATGTCATATATTTTTGATCATTTTGTACGACCATTAATCTGTCCCGCTGCTGATTGCCCTGTCGCACGGGGCACGCGTCATTTGCCATGAATACCGGCAATAAATCAAGCCCAGGCAATCTCATGGGGAATACCTTAACGATCGAATAAATTCGGAAGTTCCTATACATTTCCTGACACATATATATATATATATATATATATATACGCATGCTTCGTACAAGTAAATGAGTAAATACACTAAAAGTGTGCATGAATATTTATCAGTCATAATATAGAGTATGCACTCATGCAATCAAAAGGCCCCCGGGTGTGGTAACGCCAAATAGTGTTGCTAGTTGGATGAAAGCAGTTACTAAGCAATTACTCAGCAACTACCACGAATACTATATTACTTGAAAGGGCTAACGTTCTCGCATGCTATGTCCCGATAATATACAGTTTCGTGAACACGTACGCACGCACGCACGCACACGCGCACGCGTATAAATATACGTGTGTGCGCGCGTGCGTGCGCATAGATAATAAATTATTTTCTTATAAATAATGTGGATCCATATTATCATTTTGGCGAACATAACGATACATGTACGAATCAGGAAACGTTATTATATATAACGATAGTAGTTAGTTATAGATGTATCTGCCATTAAGACTAAATCTGTTCAACCGCGATTACAATATTAACGGCTGGACACGGTCGCAACCTATTGAAACTCTACCAACTAATTTCCCACATATCTGCGATAATCTCAAAAAATTGCCATCGGGTTATCCACACCTTATCCATGCACACCTGATCGGTGTGCCTCCTCCTTTAAATAATTCTTCATCTAACCACATTCATCATACCTAGACATGCACACCTTGCCCAAGGGAACAAAAACTACACAATTTAAACAGGAGTTTGATTAATATTCCGAGGGCTGAGCATGCAGCCAATTTAATAATTCAACATGGGATTTATGCTTTTAAACATGAGCACATGTGTATGTAATTTTATATACTCAATTAACGGGAAAGTAAACTATTCAACAAAAACACCAGAAACCAACGGTGCCCAACCAACCGTGCCAACCAACCAACCAACCAACCGTGCCAACCAACCAACCAACCAACCGTGCCAACCAACCAACCAACCGTGCCAACCAACCAACCAACCGTGTCCAACTCCGTCCTTATGAAGGCACGCGCGCGAGTCTGCACTCATCAACACGGGAGCGGTGTTTAGATCGTTGTTTAGACTTTTTGCTTTCATCAAAAGTTCGTATATGTCATTATAGCGAACCATGGTGATGTTAAAGGGCCAGCGTTGACCAGCTGGTATATTCCCGGTTGGCCTACTACCAATTCGTCTACGCTCAAAATCTACCCCTTTCCCATTTCGTCTACGATCGGTTTGTTTACTAATTAATCATTAAAAAATGGTTTTAATTGGCATACATAGACTACAGGAACCAGAAGAAAACATAGGTACAAATAATGACAACACAACTTGACAAAAATAGAAAATACAGTAGCATAAATAGGAGTAGGCGAAATGGGTATATTGCCGATTCTGAGAGTAGACGAAATGGGAGTAGCTGAAATGGGACGTAGTCGAAATGGATGTAGCTGAAATGGGAGTATATAGGCCAACTGGGATGTTACCGACCAGCTTATACTTACGGTTCTCCTTCCTCGTGCTGCTGACGCTTCTTCGGACCCTGCTTCTGTTCACCTGCTGAATTGGCATCTGCAAAAAGCAGTAAATACATTCATTTCCCGCTGCTGGAAAAACCTACAGCCATTACGCACAAAACTATAATTCACAATAGCAGAGTACATATCACTGTACATTCACTTCATTCTTTACATTATTATTATATTACGTTATTCTTTTTTCAAACCCCAGTGTGCGTTAGCCTTTATTTAAGTGATATATATATAAAGGGTTAAGTGAGTTATATAAAGCGGGTGGGTATAAAAGAAAGAAAATTTATAAGTGATCGTTTTTTAGTACTGATAAAAATGCTGAAACACACTTTCAACCAAAATAAAAAAAACCGAAGGAGGTTTAAAAACGAACTCACGCAGCCTTTTTTTAATTAGCATGGGCATGCCTCAAACTAATTACGTGCTAATTAAATTTTCAAAGGTCCTATGTTATTTTCTTTGATTTTTCATGCCTGACTGCCTAATGAGTTCCACGTGGAAGCTGTTTAGCTCAGAAATGCAAATGAGAAACTGTCTTATGTTAAGTAAACACAACGCATTCATTAGTGCAAGTTCAACGACACTCACAGTGTGCATGCATTTGTTCAGTTCATTAATTATAATAACTATATCAGCCCAAGAGCTGTCAGCATTGATAATCTTTTCCGAATTTTCCGTCGAGAATTTAAAGCTGATCTAATTAATATAGCAAATTACAGTCAGAAAACCAAATTAGAATGCAAGCAATCTCATAATACCAGGTTTACCACTAAACTTGCTGCATCGTACCATGTGAACGTACAGCTTAGGATGGGTAAATTAGGAGCAGAAAGGGGACTGGAGCAAGTGTGCCTGAAAGACGTGTGATACATAAATTAATACAACAAGCCTTACACATTTGTTTTGCAGTTTGTTCTACGTGATGGTAACTATTAGCACAGCATGAAGATAGGCTATAGTTCTTTCTATGAGTTTTTAGTTAGAGTAATCTAGACCCAGTTATAAATGTGTTTTTTTGTCTATTTCTGACCTTTAGCAGAAATTTCGAATGCAATGGATGGAAATGAATGTATGAAAGAGGATATGTGTTTGCAATGATGATTCAAGTATTCAGTCGAACGACTCATTGTGTGATCAATAATGAAGTTTCTGTACGTTATGAGTCAATTACAAATTTTGTATTTCTTGTATTTTTAATTTGTTGAATTATGACATAATTATATAGATTTTCCATTTTTACAAAGTGGATGAAGTTACGGCTAATTTTCATTCGAAAAACGACTTTTACATAGAATTTTGAGTTTACATGTTAAAATAATTAGGAAGGTACATAATATCTCGTTACAGATGCAAGCTCACGTCGTTTCTCGTACTAAGGCGTGCCTTCAGCATGGTTAGACAGTGTAACAGCAAAATACTGAGTAACAGAGTAAGTAGTTGATCTCCCAATCATAAATGTGCATGGTTACCTCCACATTTCCGGTAGAATAAATGCCCGTACTGGAAAATATAAATATTTCAATTTCGACCCCTGCCTAAGTCAATAATATCTGCCTCATCAGGTGATAATGGATCGAAGACGAATGAGGTAGCGTGTACGATAACACCAGGCTTTTTAACAACTGGTTCTAAAAATATGTTAGACGACATTTGTTTTCAAGTGAAATTCAACCTTTAAGTGAGCCGTTCTCTACCATTAAATGCCTCACTATGTCTATTACTATTCTTTCTATCTTGATAATCCTGCTATTTTAATTATTCATTGAAAATATTACCAAATCCTGTAATATCCTTGAATATGGACATATGTGTGTGCGTGATGGATATATATACACCCGCTTGTATGCATGCATGGGCACGCCTGTTACTAAATTTACTGGAGGTAGTTTTACTACCTTTATGCCTAACACCTTGGATGCATTTGCAATATTTAACAGCATTATTCAACCCATGCGGAAATTTCTATTCTGACCGTAAAATATAATATACTAAATAATTAAATGCAAAATAAATCGATATCTGCAGCGGCTGCATCACTCTGTGCGGCGTCCTTACATGCGTTACATTCCTGTGCGGCAAAAACATCGATCCCGGACGAGGAATCTTGAACTATCCCAGACAAATTATTAAACTTATTTATATTAGAAATACTTATCACGTATTTCACGTGTTTCACGTAGTTAGGGACCAGCTATAAGGTCACTTAACCATCACCTGCAATACTTTTTGATCTAACACTGACACACGTAGCACAAACAACGCAAACACACTTAAGCAGCATATAGCTCCTACGTATTCTGCTAACCATATGCCAGGACACTCGCCATCTAATTTCCATCCAGGATTATTCCAGCTGAATAACATTTCGCTATCTTTGCAATCTACATACTATATACCCTCAGTGTAATATAATATATAATAAACAAATTAACATGTACTATACAGACACCCTAAACCCAGATTGTAGAGTTTAGGTATTTT
Organism: Priapulus caudatus; assembly: GCF_000485595.1. NCBI lineage: Eukaryota > Metazoa > Priapulida > Priapulimorpha > Priapulimorphida > Priapulidae > Priapulus > Priapulus caudatus. Next base: position 79,741 of record NW_014577599.1, read on the forward strand.
TTGTACATAAGTGCAGTGACTGATGCCACACATATTATCCTAAGTCATTCCTGATATTACCGCGCGCAAGCGAGGGTTTAACAGTTCCGTATCGGGATAGAGAGAAGTAATCTTGAATATTTTCCTGAAAGAGCCTATTATATATATATATATATATATATATATATATATATATATTACTGAAAGAATTACTCATCAATCATATCTAGCAAGTGTGATCTTGAAAATACTTATCAATGCTGTATAGCCAAGAAATCTTATTCATCCTCGTTCAATCGATTTGTCATTCAGTTAAAATTTCATGTTATGTTCAGTGAAATACTGTACGAATGTTTTGCTGCTGGCCACGAAAACCAGGGCAGAGAGGAATTAGTAATCAAATCAAAATCAAAATTACAAAAACGGGGATTATTTAATGAACGTTCATGCATGTTAGCTATATGGTACAGTAGATATATGCTACATACCTAACATTTTATGCATACACGTCCCCTTCGTCTTATACTCTTCATTACTCGGTTATTACTCTTCAAGCCGGCCTCTCACCCCACCATACTCACGCACGCACGCACGCACTCACGCACGCATGCACGCACGCACGCACATGCGCGCGCGCTCGTACGCAGTCACGCGCACATATACGGCACGTACCAAGAGTAGATAATAACACATCATTTATAACACATAGCACATGTGTGTTATTATCAACTCTTGCACATACCCATATTAACCCACGACGCGCGTGCACATGTGCGTGAATGCCCAAACACGCCATGGGTGGGATACACGCTGTGGCGGATAAACATACATAGCTATATATGTCTCTGAATCTGGGCCGAACTTAATTATAGATCGTAAAATTCCTAATTTTAGAAGCTCAAATGTCAAATGACAAACAAGGACAAAAAAAACTAGCGCAGAAAAACAAGTAGTTTACTCGAGAACGTCGGCAGCCGCACGCACACACCCACGCGCTATACGAACCAAGAAATAGATACGTTGAAGTCCATTGAAGTAAAAATGCAACGTTTAAGTGTCAATTTCATAGGGTATTACACACACGCACGCACACACACGCACGCACGCACACACACACACGCACGCACGCACGCACACACACACGCACGCACACAGTAGTCTGCTCACATATATTCTATATGTTGCCCTTTCTATATGGAAGCCCTTTCTATATGTTGCCCTTTCTATATAGATACAATGGAACTTTGCCATGGCCACATGCACGTACACTCTTTAACATTTTCAATAAAAAAAATACTAATAGTAAATAATATGAAATCGCAGGTTAATGTACTTTTTATCTCCTAATAATGCTTATATATTATCCTGATTATATACTATTACACGCTGCTGATGTGCTCTATAGTAAAGGTTCTCTTCACTACGACTGGACATTTACCAATGCATAAATTTAGTTTTTACATGATTATAAAGATACTTTAAAGCCTATATGTGTCAGACTATGTGTAAAGACTATTTTAAATCGTCAATGTGTGACAGGGGTGTGACAGGATCAACCCCTAAAAAATACGTTTGTTAAACCTAGTGTAGCTATGTCATTTTTCAACTATATGTATTGGTAAAAAAAATTATTAAGCACTCTAAACATATTTTTAACGCAATTTTGTAAAGGAACTATATGAAAACGCGTCTCGTGCGACGTCTCACTGATGATGTAATTTTGGGAATCATTTCTCGAAACGCGAGTCAGCTCTTGATATTTATTGGTAATATTAACTAAACATAAACATTAACTAAACATAAACTAAACATAAACATTAATATTGAATATGTATACTTATCCAACTGTAACATGACTCTCACACATATTACTGTTACAGACTCGATCTATATTGGTAATGCACTCTTAATAACGCTCATAAGGTCTATGTCCCCCAGGGTACAGCCGGAACGTACCCTGGGTACGGTCCGGTATACCGAAACGTACCCTGGTCACTATTTGATATGGTTAGGACTTAGGGTTAGGAATAGGGTTAGGGTTAGGGTTCGGGTTCGGGAGTAGGCGTAGGCGACTCCCTAGACTCGTTAGTGGAGTAGGCGAGGTACGGTCCGGCATATTAGATAGTACCAGGGTACGTTCCGGTATACCGGACCGTACCCAGGGTACGTTCCGGCAGTACCCCGGGGGACATAGACCCTTTCAGCCTTAATAACAACATGAAAAATCCCTGACCTGGTTTGTTTTTGTTACGCTGTCCGGGTTTCGGTTCACAGGCCAAGTTGCAGTCTGGAAGTAGAAACATAAGAAAAGCAATCACAATAGTGTGACGTGTAAATACACTAGAAGTACCTACAATGCGTACGGGCCCCAAATGAAAGCAATGTCTAAGACTGCCACAACTCTTACGTCAAGCCGTTACCATTTAACAAAAAATGAACAGTTTAACAGGCGATAATCCATGTACTATTAAAAGTGAACCACACCGATTATTCGAATTTGAGGAACGGATTAGTTATTGGAACAATTAGCTTTTACAACAGTGGCAGCTGAGCAATTAAAGCCTTCCAAATTAATCTCCCTATTCTCTCACCATCTATACAATCGGTTCCCAGCAACTATTTCATAGACACTGTCATCGACAGCAATCATTTAATTCGCTTCACAATGACGATTTGTAAGTGAACAGTAATTATGGACACTATATGACGAACATGGGTACCGATAACTGCCCGATCGAGACGGATAACCAACCGTCCACGGCACTGGCCACGGAATTGCATTGACTAGCCCAGCCGAGAATAAAACACTCTGTCGTGCCTGTATTGAAACGCATGCGAGCGAGTAAGAGCAGGCATTATAATGAACGACCACTTTTTCCTACCCCTCGCTACAACCATAATTATTGTATAGTCAAGATTGTACATAGGTTTCCCGGTCCCAACGTTATGAGAATAAACAGAACGTATAGTTCTGGAAGCAAATAGATCGTACAGAGTTCGCCACATGCTAAATACATGCCATGGCTCAGTGCCACACGGTGGTTAGAGTAAGAGCAGTAATCTCTCGCTTGTTCACTCTCGCTTGTGGAAATTCATGTTGCGGAAATACGCCTATACGAAATTTATAAATTACGGTCGATAAATTTATGGTATATTTACCAGATAAATTTATATTATACCAGTAAATCTGCCCTTCCAGAAATATTAACAAATTTTCAAGACAAACTGCAATATAGACCAAAAAAATCGGCAAAATTATATTATTTGTTGAGTGGATTTCACTCATGGTTTGCTGCCAACATGCGTGGATATATACGCAGTGTATAGCTCGCGCAGGTTGGCACATGTACAACACTCACCATCGTCTTTTGTGCATTTATTATCATATTATACCACGCTACTGTGAACTTTTCAAATACACATGCATGCTTTCCGTAACCTTGGCAATTACAGTTCTGATGAAGTTATTTGTATGAGGGATTTATTGATATTGACTTTTCACCAAAGAACAGTGCACAACTAAGCCACCTCCCGTTCTTCATTTACTACCTTAAACTTGTCAGACGTAATTTCTTTGAAAGAGACGCCTACTCACAATTGTAATGAAGCTAAAGTCATTACGATATAGAGCGACGCCGCAGGGCAGGCACGGTTCGTGACCACGTCTATGTCGAGGCTAAGATCCGTACGCAGGAACACGCCTCATGCACTTTTGGTCACTCGCTTCGTTATAGGCAGTTCGATACTGCCTGGTACCTCCAAGTACGACATTCCGGGTAAACAAAAGACACCCTCCCCCTATCATTAAAAAAGAGGACAGTAGCCATTTTCGCACCAAGGCATGGCCTTGTTTCATAGACATATTAACCTGGAAGCGTAGCACTACTAAAACCACGTGACACGGCTAGAATTGTATAAATAGCAAGCTTTTCTAACAGAGAAGAGTGAGAGAGAGAGAGGGAGGAGAGAACCAACCGGGTCTCTTGGAGTCTCTCTCTCTGTCTCTCGCTCGATCTCTCTGGTATGTAAGTATAAATAAGTTTTACCGTATTCGTGTGCTCGAAATATGCGTTGTCCGGTTGTCCGAGACAACCAGAATTTGCGCCGGACAACCTAACCAGTCTGAGACATTGTCCGGTGGACAACAAAGAAAAATGTGACGAAAAACGCACTTTATTTATGTTTTTCTCAGTGGTTCTCCAAGAGCACTTATAGCCTGGCGGCCCGCCATTAATCTATGGTGTGGGAAAGTGACGCATACCAGCTGCTATTTCCAACACTGGTATATATGTCAGGTTTTTTGATTTATGAGAGGTGAACTCGATTTGGAACCAGCAAACCAGCAAGTTCACCCCTACATTTTGGTATTTTTATTCCATTATTATTTTGAATTTTCCGATGGCTTTGCCCATGCATGCAAAACAAACAACAGTGCATGGGGATTCATGTTGATCCGAAAGTTAAAAAAAAGAAAAGAATCAGTCGTAGGCAGAATGAAGGCTGTACATGTACTCAAAAGTGCCGCAAATACCATCTCCTGCGATCTACATTTTCAAAATTTTCTGGGGGAGGACCCCCATACCCCCCGCTTGTTTTTAACCCCCCTCCTTGGAATCCTAGACCCGCCACTAAACTTGGGAGGACACCGCCATATCTTGGGAGCAGAGAAAAATGAACAAAAATGTCGCCTTTTCGCATGGCACCCAAAACAAAGATTGCAGAGAAGGTAGAGGAGCCGTAGGGTGTGGAGCTCAGGGAGGCGGAGGAGCCATTAAAATATTAAGTCATCCACGATTTTTCGCAGTTCGCTGTTTTTGGCCCCCTTTGTTAAAAAATCTGACGATATTATTATGTGATTGAAAATAGGAGATTTGGGGATATTTTTTTGGGACAACCAGAAATTGTTGCGGACAACCTGATTTGATGCCTGAGTTGTCCGCAGGACAACCACATTTTTTTTCATATTTCGAGCACTGACTGCCACTCACTATGCATCTTAAAACGTATGTCTTAAAACTCCTTTTTAAGACTAGTAAATGTATTTGCGTGTGTAAACTCCTTTTAGAGACCTTGCATTAAATATGTAACTAATAACGTGTCTTTGTAAGATCGTGTAAGAATTAAATAGACATTTGTTTGTACGTTATACTTCCGTGTCTGTCTACTTTGTGATTACCTCAGGGTACCTCACAAGGGTGCCCGCACCAAGTAGAACCTCTGGGTACAACATCACATGGTATACACTATATACGGTCACGAGCCACACACACACACACACACACTATACGGTCACGAGCCACACACACGCACGCACGCACGCACGCACGCACGCACGCACGCACGCATGCACGCACGCACACACACACACACGAGAGTACAGATATGAACGAATTCCTCAATTATTACACAATGCACGTTATTTTATATAAATGAATTTTTTAGGGGGGACACAAATTTATGCAAAATGAAGATGCGAATTAATAATACAAGTGATTTTTGAGAACTAATTAAAACGCGCTGCATAAGCTATTGCGTCACGTGACGTGAATACATGGCCCTGTGAATACATACGTGAATACTGTGAATACATACGTGAATACTGTGAATACATACGTGAATACATGGCCCTGTCACACTAGAGCGTATAGCCTTAACGTATGCCGAGCGAATGAATTATTTTCAGGAACTAATTTCAGGAATTATTTTCAGGAATTATTTTCAGGAATTATATTCAGGAATTATTTTCAGGAATTATTTTCCTGAATTAATTAAATTCAGGAAATAAACGAAATGACGAGCCTCACTCTTGCGAAACTTCTGTCTTATATCTGCCGTCTCTCCTACGCACGAATTTTCTATGGTGTATTTTGTAAAATTTTTGTTGCCATTTTTTTACATTAAAAGTAAGTACTAACGGGCCTAAATGTATCGTCAAATTCTTACCTGATAATGTTTCTCAACTAGTTAAAAATCCAAAAAACCTGGACGATTTGATATTATTATCCTGACATTAATTGCTTGCTATGGGCTATATGCATGAGTCACAATCAAGTGTATGTTGACATCGAACAATAATTATTGTAAAATAGCAAGTATAATGCGGCAATTTAACCATAAAAAGTGAACAGAATTACTTACATTTTGCGAAAAAGTGGAAATGTTTTTTTAATTTTTACTATTTACGGTGACTTAATCACTTTAATGAGGAGATCAATTACCAAGGCACTGTCCTCCCACGTATCTGGAATGTTCATGCATCGCCGCGCGCCGGGCGTGCTCCTCGACGAAGAACTGCACAAAGCCGTAGCCCTTGTGCATCGAGATGGCGCGGATCGGGCCGTGTCTTTGGAATATCTGCTCCAGCTCCATCCTCGTCACCTGCCGTCAATAAGAATGGGAAAATATCACACATCAGTTGCGTCATCGCCGACTCCCGCGGCCGTTCGGCTGACGAAAATGCGCATAAATCCGACACTGATGTTAGCCTAACAGATAATGACACTAACGATATTCCAGCACCTCTACTAGCTACTAATTCTAACCATAACAGCTAGTAATCGTAATAATAATATTTAGCAAATTCCAGTCGTAACCGAACCGTAACGGATGACAATCTTAAATAACCGGTCCCTCACAGATAGAAATTACAGTAACAAACATCTCCAGCAGCTGATAACCCTAACCCTAAAGCTAAAGATCTCTCTCCATCCCTCTCCCCTCTCCACTCATCTCTCTCTATCTCTCCATCCCTCTCCCCTCTCCACTCATCTCTCTCTATCTCTCCATCCCTCTCCCCTCTCCACTCATCTCTCTCTATCTCTCCATCCCTCTCCCCTCTCCACTCATCTCTCT
>NW_014577599.1:87232-89465 GCF_000485595.1 Priapulus caudatus
CCCCCCCTCCCTCCCTCCCTCTCTCTCTCTCTCTCCCTCCCTCCCCCCCCTCTCTCTCTCTCTCTCTTCTCTCTCTCTCTCTCTCTCTCTCTCTCCTATTCCTGTTCCTGTCTGTCTGTCTGTCTGTCTGTCTGTCTGTCTGTCTGTCTGTCTGTCTGTCTGTCTGTCTGTCTGTCTGTCTGTCTGTCTGTCTGTCTGTCTGTCTGTCCACCTCTCTTTTTCTAATGGCGTATTTGCGCTAGGCGAACACAAGCTTTATAACGCAGGTGGCGACTATATTGATCGGACCTGTGATACACACATAACCATGTCGACATAATGCATGCCATGCCGAAACGATTACTACGGCTTATGCAATCGCGGGAGAAGAAGTAATTTTACCACGTTGCGAAACGATTTTCATCACAAGACGCCGCAGACGCTCGTGAATACGCCCCAGCGATGTTTTCAGCACCGTAATTAAAGTACGGTAGCGACGGGAATGAATGGAAAGCGCTAACGAGCAACAGAACGCAGTCGGCAATTACATACAAACGCTATATATACAACCAGCGCAGGCCTATCGGCAGAAAACCGACGTCTTCGTCTCGACGAATCAAATAAAAAAGTGCTTCGATCAGCGCCATCTATATACTGCACACGTATTCAGTAATTTCCCCGCGCGAGCCTGGCATATATAAAGTGCATAATTATATATAATAACGTGCACGTACAGCCACAACTCGCAATTATATCAACCTGACTCTTCGGAGTCTTGTTAGCAATGGAATTGCAGCGGCGAAAGGGTTTGTATGTTAGAAGGGTATAGAATCTGTAGACGGACTGCACTAATTGGTCTCCGTCGCAGGGAGGCGCGAATATAACGTGTATCTAAACGAATCTCGTCACTAATTATGAACGGAAATTAAAAAATAAAATCACACAAGACGGTCTGATAACGTTATAGTGTAATAATAGTTGTAATGAGCCTCGACTATTAAGTTGATAATGCGTTAGGTTTACACCTACTAAGCAAACACGCTCGATACGAAAACAACGCCATATGGGAGAATATACTTATACGTATAATATTAATAATGCACATGTAATAGATCTTCCTAGAGGTAGTTAAAGAACATCAGTAAAGGATATACCTAGCTAATAACCTAAAAGTCAACATTTATTTGCCCTAACCCAAGATTTCTAAATGCTTATATATTGTAATGCAATAAAGCTGACCGATATAGTTACAATTTACATCACACCACTTGTTCTGCGATATTTCATTGCTTTCCTTCATACATTTTCCACCACGAAGAGGTAGTATCAAAGCTGACATTTTAGTCAATGTTAGCAATGTTTAGTCTGTACTCATCGAAATGATCTACTCACAGTATGGACAGGTGTTCTCGCAGTGAAATATCGCAGAGAAAATGGAATGTGCCCCGAAAATATTGAGGTCATTTTTATTTCGTTACAACTGATCAACACACAGTAAATGTCAGTAATTCCGAAATTATGCATTTTTCATCGAGTCACACTCCTTAATGCAATTGCTAATTACGAACATGGCAAAACTAATCCCTTACGCTTATGGGGGAGGGGAAGTTATTTTGATAATTTTAACTTTGAATAACCTCTTACTGGCATTGAAAGTTTTAGTAATAAGACCGTATTATACGAGAGAATAGCAACAGCAATCTTTCTCGCAAATCAATACTTGTGTCAAAGCTGCATGATCAAAGCTGTACCAAGCTCTAGATAGAAATACATCAAAGCTAAAATTCTTGAACTTGGATGTATTGTTGCATGTGCGGAATTACAAACCATGTCGTGAATATCACGTAATGCTTGCCGAATTTACACACAAACACTAACACACACAGGCAAGACCCACCTTAAACGTGTTGAGATTTCCGATGAACACACGGCAGCGCGGGTCACCCGAGCTAGTGTCCGTGCCTACGATGGGCGGCGGTCCGTCCGGAGCCGCACAGTTGAGAGGAGTGGGGCCGGGAAACATCTTCTGCAAAACAGTGAGGAAAAGCACACACTCATTAGGAAATCACGGTAAACATTCGCGCAGTAACAACGCTCATGGTCACGCACGCACGCACGCACGCACGCACGCACGCACGCACGCACGCACGCACGCACGCACGCACGCACACACGCACGCAGGCACACACGCACGCACGCACGCACGCACGCACGCACGCACGCACACACACACACACACACACACACATATATA
>NW_014577599.1:89539-92845 GCF_000485595.1 Priapulus caudatus
TATATTCTAATATATATATATATATATATATATATATACATATTATGTTAATCTTGATGATCGATACTCAGGATATTATACACGCCCCCCTCCCGACCCGCAACATTAGCCAGAATAGCCGTGATTGCTACATGTTTGACGTGCATGACACACCGGACGAATATTCCGGTTCCCCGATGTCGGATCCGGCAATTCTATGACACCCAATTACGCCCGACTGCAGTGTTGGCGTCCATTTATATGTCACCGGCAACAACGACGGACTCCTCCGACATCGATCGCGACAAACGAGCGAGACACTGCGTGCGCGCAGTTTTGCGCTAATGCACTCTGCACCGCCCCCCCTCCCCCGCCCGTCATTCTCTCTGTGACGGCATTCAATATTCACGAGAAAATGCGCCGAAAAACGCGCAGTTATTTACGGCGCCGCTGCTACGGCACGCGCTGCTGGCTGCAGGCGCAGTTGTTACAAGCCGGCTTCAGCGCGGCTATAGTGAGACGTTAATAACGGAGCTACGCGCGTAAAGTAGCCGCTAATCCTGTTATGATAGGCAGACCTCGTGTATGGTTTCCATCATACGATCCAGTCGTTGCACTTCATTAGCCTCTCTTTCTCATCATCAGCAGCAGCAGCGGCAGCAGCAACAACAACAACAACAACAGCACCAGCACCAGCAGCACCAGCCACAACAGCAGAAGCAGCAATAACAACAGCAGCAGCAACAACAACAACAACAACAGCAGCAGCAGCACCACCACCACCACCACCAGCAGCAGCAGTAACAACAGCAGTAGCAAGAGCAGCAGCAGCAGCAGCATCCACAACAACTACAGCAGCAGCAGCACCACCACCACAACCACCACCAACAACAGCAGCAGCAGGAAGAACAACAATAGCAGCAGCAGCAAAAACAACAGCAGTAGTAGCAACAACAACAATAACAACAACAACAACAACAACAACAACAACAATTAACGGCGGCGGTGGGACTGCGCGCACCGCCTTTCATCACAGAGCACGCAACCGGGGAACTTCCGTCTCGCAATTGTCCGCCTCGATCGCATCGACGAAGTAGTCGCGTTGACAGCTAGCCTCTCGTTTACCGGCGACAGCGGGCAAGTTTCATGCTCGATGTCGAATCGAATCCACTCAACACTGCGCAACGCTAACTTCCATCGAAAGGCAAGAAAAGAAGGCAAAAAAAAGAAAGAAGAAAAAAGGCAAATCACTGCTACTTAGACTAGGCAGTGGGGAAGGAGCCATCGTGTTCAGTCGCAGCTGCTTACCGTCGATATCATTTTTAGCGACAGTAAAGCTCACGGGTAAACGAGGCTACTTTTTGTCATGCACACCGCTCAACTGACACGTCGCACGTGTACAGTAGGAGATGATATAGAGGCACATGCATATGCAGAGGAGATGATATAGAGGCACATGGCCACATGCACACGCGCGCACACGCGCGCACACACACACGCACGCAAGCGCGCGCACACACAAGCGTACATGCGCAAATACGCAAGCGCGCACGCACGCACGCACGCATGCACACACACACACACACACACACACACACACACACACACGGCGCGCGCGGGCGCGCGCGCCCGCGCGCCGCCGCGCGCACACACACACACGCACACACCAAACACACACACACACACGCACAAAGAGAGAGAGAGGATGAGAGTTTCAGAAAGAGAGTAATGAATTTTTTCCCCGTGTGTAAGCTCCGGGCGAAGTGGCTTGATAAAGCCGACAATCGGTTGTTGGCTGCTGTTACAAGTATCTGTTGACAGGGCGGACTCTGTCACCAGGTGACACCTGTAGCGGTAAGTAATAATGACACGCCCCGAAGCTGTCAACCGTCACCCGAGTAAGCGCAGCCGAGCTAATACTGTCGCGTCTCACAACGAAGCCAGGTATACAGACTAACGACGTATACAGACCACGTCCGCCTATCACCGACTCCACTCCGGCCGTCCGGTCTCCCTCCTCCCTCCAGTCCGTTCCGGTCTCCCGCCTCACTCCGGCGTCGCGTCTCCGCGCCTCCCTCCGGCCGTCCGTTCACGCCTCCCTCCGGCCGTCCGGTCCCCCGCCTCCCTCCTCCGGATGTCTGGTCCGTCTGTGGTGTGCGTGTTGGGTGTGGGTTCGTGCGTGTGCGTGCTGCGTGTGCGTGTGCGTGTTCAGTGTGATGTGTCGTGTGATGTGTGTGTGTGTGTGTGTGTGTCGTGTGTGTGTGTGGCGTGTTAGTGTGTGTGCGTGTTCGTGTGCGCGCCGGCGCGCGTGTGTGTGTGTGTGTGCTGCATGTGTGGATGTGACGAGGGCTGTGTGATGTGTGTGCTGTGTGCGACCGTTGTGTGTGTGCGTGTTCGTGTGTGTTGCCGTGTGTGCGCGCGCGCGCTGGAGGCGGGCCCGACGTGTGTGTGTGTGTTGTGTGTGATCGTGCGTGTGATTGTGTGTGTGTAGCAGGCTGGGGCTGGGGGTGTGCGGGTGCGCTGCGTGTCGTGTGTTGTTTGCGTGCCTGTTGCGCTGAATCATATGAAACAGCATGAAATATTGATAAAAAAAAACAGAATAGATATATAGTAGATATATAGATAGAAAAAAAAAAAATAAAACAAACACACAAAAAAAAACAAAACAAAGAACAAAAAGAAATAAAAGAGAGAGGGAAAAAAAAAAAAAAAAAATAGAAAATAAGATAGAAAATAAAGTGGTATCGAATAAAGTGAAAATAGATAAGATAAGTGTGAACACGACACCAATGATGGATGTGTAGAAGAGATAAGATGATGAAGTACTTGTCAAAAGACAACATGCATCAATGAGAAATAGAATCACCCACGCACAATCCTGAGCACAGAACACCAAAGAAGACACTGTCCGAGCGCCACAAGCGCCGATCCTTAAAAAAGTCCTATGGTTTGCCTGGATCCCTCGCCGAACCCATGATTGTTTTAGGGAGGTACGTAGGTTAGGTCCTTTTTTGTGAGCGGCATAATAGTTGATTTAAGTCTGTCCTTATGTTTGCCACCACAGGCGTTGCATTGTGGTTTCGAGGTCCGGTAACTGATGAGAAATGTCTCCAAAAAAAAAAACCAAAAAATGGAACCCAAATGGTCAAGAAAAAACTTTTGGGTCGCGGCTATTTTCTCTGGGTCGGTCGTGAGGACAGCAAACATATTAGGCCCGGGAGTATTTTTTTAAGGGATGGCAAACGGTCGCACTGTGCAGACTAAACCAATTGCGACCTACACGATGAAGGTACACCGGACCACATATGCACAAGCTACACGCATACA
>NW_014577599.1:92855-95703 GCF_000485595.1 Priapulus caudatus
CACGATACAAGGTACGTACCACCACATTGCACCTACATGATACAAGGTACAACCACATTGCACCTACACGATGCAAGGTACAACCACATTGCACCTACACGATGCAAGGTACCACCACATTGCACCTACATGATACAAGGTACCACCACATTGCACCTACACGATACAAGGTACCACCACATTGCACCTACATGATACAAGGTACCACCACATTGCACCTACACGATACACGGTACAACCGAATTGCGACATCTCTACACTGAGTTCAAGTAAAAAATATTTAACGTTGTTTTCAAGTTAAGAAAGAGTGTTATGTACATTACCATCATCTCTTGATTATAAGCAGTAAATTTCAACATTTTGCTAAATTGCGTGAAAACGCATGGAAATTAACGAATTCCCATTATTATATGCGACGAAATAACTTTTTAGAACTACTTCATGGAAGAGCTACTTCATGGCTACTTCAAGAGCTACTTAGAGCTACTTCATGGAAACACATCACCGCATAACTGCATTCAGTCTTTATATAAAAAATAGCCATGATAAGAAAAAAATATACGAAAGTATTAGTCTTTCGATAAAATCTCAAAACCTGAATGAAGCAACTTGCGTTAGAAGAGGAAATTGCTACTGACATTTAGGATATTTAGCGTGGAACTTTTCTAAACCCACGTGCGATTCAGTGAACACCAGCGTGATTTGCCCATCTCCATTCTGATCACGAATGCTGCATTAGCAGCGCAGATAAAACTAGGCAACGCATCATAAATCCATCTGAACCTAATGATACCGCAGCTTGCATACTGCAAATCTATCATGGCCATTGCATTAAGAACACCGAAGTACACATGTGCTCTGAAGGGAGTAAAATAATTTATGGTGGGCACAACATAGTTCACTAACATAGTTCAGCTGTATGTCAATAAGTTACATAATCTCAACGCATGAGAACTTCGTTTCGGAAACCGCGAAAATGAATTTCGCCGCAACTTATGTAAACACAGTAAGTTATCACAAATTAAACATTCACTTTCACAACCGAACACTAAACCACCTATATAAACAATCATTTATTAAGGTTTCAGTTATCACTTTTTACAGACGAGTATTGAGGTTTTTTTTATAGGAAAGAAAAATATCAACGGATGACAACTCTCCGCATTTGGGTAAATAGCAACAGTTTGCATTATACTGCTTCTACCCCCTCTGAATACATACATGTTCCCGCCCAGGATACCCGGAGAACACATCTGTGTTTAACCTCCACCCGCGAACGCCATGCTTTCACCACACAAATTTGCCCGGCCTTTATACGGTAATCGCCGACAGACCCATTCATGCGAGAAACGCAGAAAATTCGTTTACAGCGCGGCACGATATTGCAAGTAATAGAAATAGCCGATATCGCATTCTGCACGGGTCTTCTTCTCCCGCAGCCAACAGAGCAGGTATATGGACCTTCACGAGGTCACTGACGCGGAGAGGGTCTATGTCCCCCAGGGTACTGCCGGAACGTACCCTGGTACTATCTAATATGCCGGACCGTACCTCGCCTACCCAACTAACGAGTCTAGGGAGTCGCCTACGCCTACTCCCTAACCCTAACCCTAACCATATAATATTATTACCAGGGTATGAGACCCTATGAGCGTCACTGACAGTGAAAAGTGATCCACGACACGATTACCTTCTTATTCGGAAAATCCGAAATTCGGGGCCGAAGAACATCAGTCCGCTCCCAACGACCGATATAGCATGTGCTCGGGGACATCCATAACCGTATCAACTATCGATGGAACGCGCTTATCTACTGCTAACAACAACAGCTAGCGGCCAAAACCGCGGCCCTCTAATACAGCCTGGGAATGCTCGCCTGCTGTACTGCACCGCAATGCAGCCGCAGCGCAACGTCCCTGCAAATATCAGTGGCTACAAGAGTGATGCACGCGTCTTGACGGTCCTAACGGGATCCGTTCACCGACAAAGAGACACCCGCCGTTAACACAGGCTGCGTATATTATACCGAACGTGATCAGCACGTCTTCTGCCAGTTTCCATAACAACACGAGTGGGTCTGCGTAGCATCTCCCCGCTGCTGCTGACAAGCGCGAAGCATGTCTCCGTGACTCTCGCTCGTACAGACCCTCGAACTAAATTTCAATGCCGAGCGATGCCCGCGTACATACGAACAGTCAATAATGTAATTAAACCACGCACGATTTTAAAATCCGCCACGTCATCGATGTAATTACATTCGTGCACAGCGAGAGCGAGAAACCCAGTTGATTTCAATTTTACATGCGCGCGGCAACGCGTGCAAAATGTGAAGGTCGTGTGCAAGACGTATATAGAGCCGTGAATAATCCCACGCTATAGGCAAATGCACAACGTAACGAAGACTATCGAGAAAATTGTAGAATAATTTTAAAAATAAATGCTCACGCTATGCGCTACACGTTAAATTGACTACGTCACGAATTTTCTATGGTAAAATTTGTAAAATTTTGTTGATTTTTTTACGGTGACGTAATCACTGCAATATCAGCGCAATTACGTGCCGGGTACGGCGTGCATTTGAAAAGACTGTTGCTGCAAAGAGATGACGCGCTGACTCAATTTATCCCGCATCGATTGATCGACGTCAATTGCACTTTACTTACACGCTCTGGCGTATGAATAACAAAGTGCGCTGTGCATAACCGCAATGGGGAGCCTTCAATACCTTCTCAACAACAACAAACATAAATACTTACCAGTTCTAAAATCCAAATTTGTTTTCCCAAACGGTATAACATAGCGAAGAATTTAGCGCCTTCTGATTGGCTGCTTCGATTTGCTTTGCCTT
>NW_014577599.1:95713-100788 GCF_000485595.1 Priapulus caudatus
ATGCATGACACGAAGTATTTGCTAGTCTAGTACTGAAGAAATTAGCGTTTGGATGCGCATTGTGCGGCTTTAATATATAACATATAATATCACTATAATTGCAATTCTTTCTGCAAATGTGTATTTTTATCTCAATCGTAAGTTATGAGAGGGTCTGGGCTCTCGTAATATTACATACGTACGTATGTACACGCACTCGTAGTGCTTCGTCGCAGGATCGAGGAAGGAGCGAAGGGCTACGACAGTACTACTAGAGCTACGACGGTACTATAGTACTAGGGCTACGACAGTACTAGAGCTATATACGTACTCGAGTCTCGTACTCGTTGACGCTAGTAGTAGTATTACCAGGAGTAAGATAATATAGGTACGGTAGTAGTCGTAGTAGTAACCTAGTGTTTAACCCTGAGGTCAGCTGAAACGTAAAATAATCGGACCACGGCATGAACATAAACAGAAACTCGGCAGCTATAACTATAAGCCTAGACCCTCTCATAACTTAAGATTAAGATGAAAATAACACATTTGCACAAAGAATTGCAATTATAGTAATATTATGTTATAATAATGAGTAAAATATGTGTCTTTCATGGAAAATACATCAGAAAACTTATACTTATCTTGCGGTCATAAACCAAAACAAACATTTACAAACGGCGTTTGTTCTCTTGTCTTGAAGGTTTTCTTCAGTCAAAGCAAATCAGTCAAGAAATGGCATGATATTTGGGTTAATTCACTCAAACCCATGTTGTTTTAAAGAAAACATACTAAAAACTACTTTAACCTGACTTATAGAAAGTTCGGGAAGGTTTTTGGTAGATAATTGGGGATTTTGGCTACAAGTCATGGAGGCTGACATCTTGCCAAATTCCAGCCAATCAGAAGGCGCCTAAATCCTTCCTATGTTATACCGTTTGGGGAAAAAAATTTCGCCGCCCGCTCGCCAAAATTCGTCAAAAAAATCTACGCTCTTGTTGTCACTTTCAATATTAGCCATTCTTTAACAAGACACTTAAGATTCTTTAAGAGGACACGGTACATTTGTTGCAATATGTTGTGTTGTTCTTCACCAAAAGTGAACGAGGGTTGGTAAGCCATGTCTGCGGTTGAAATAACAATTTGGATTCTAAATGCGATTGTTTTTGTCGATGTGAATGTTGATTGCTATTTAAATAGGAAACTTTTATGATTTGGGAGGTGTGTACATTTTTAATATGGGTACATAATTTCGGTAGGAGTTATTGTATCCCAGCCACCCCACCCTGCCATCACTTGGCTTTGTTTCGGGTGATGCGATTCAGCAATCATCCCTCAAACGAAATGTACTGTATCGTAACTTTCACGTACCAACCAACATACGCGGCCGTACATCTGCAATATTCATGCTCTAGCCCTAGGTAGTATTATTAATTAGATATGGTGTTAAAACGCGTAACAATTACGGTCACAGCTGCACATAACGTTTTTACGATATAAATACGACGGCTGCACCTGCTACGATTTGAGCCTGCAGCCGCGCATGAACGGATAATGAATAACAATAGAAACACGAACTTTCAAGCGGCAAACATAAAATCAGGCAAAAATGAATTATTTTAACATTGCACGTTGTATTTGACTATATATGTGTGATAGGTAAAATAAATTAATCAGGAATACGTTCATTCAACGCCTTTAGACTACAAAGTGAAAGTGTCGGGTCGAATGTTTCAAACAGCGTTTACTTTTGCCGCTCTGCGGCGATGTTGTGACGCGTCTCTTGTTGCTATGCGGTGTTAATTGCCAAGCGCTGAAGGTCATGAAGGCAGCATGTGCTCATAGATATCATATAACACATGACATTGTGTTATAAATGATATCAGGGGTTAATAATGACAAATTCTCATTGTAATTGAATTTGTCATTATTAACCCCTGATGATCTCCTGATGATATCTATTGATGTGCTGGTTACGTAACCTGCGTCGACTCTTGCCGTCATGATACAGCACCGCGGCGAAACGCGTTTTTCGAGTTGTTTTTTCGTTGAACGAATATAGACTTGATACATATTTTTACAGTTTTATTTTCAAAGCTAATGTTTAGTTAAAGTGTAGTGAGTTATTTACTTACGTTTTTACAACGGTTTGTCACAAAAATGTGCGTGGGAATGCATCTTGTAATGTCATTTATTTTCAGCATAATTTATTTTCACAAGGTGCCAGTTACTCTAGCATTCGTCAACATTGCATAATCAATGGACTTATTATTCCTTTAAATGCTATATGCGTCCCATGTAATTTTAAATTAAACAGCACCTTTAACTTTATCGTGCGTCTATAGACTGGCTCCATACGTCGTTGTTGGAAACAACATATAGTTAAACGACCAGGTTACCACGGGGACGTTTGGAGTCAGTCTAGTTCGTATAGCTATTCCCGTGACCAAATTAAGTAACGTATGATAATTATCGTATGATAATGAATATTATTCCGATATACTGAAAATTAATACACCGTGTATCGTCGATTATGTTACGATTTAGTAACAGAAGAAGACGCCTTGGTTTTTTTAAGTGCCGAGGTTACAGTACATATACGCACGCCTGACTACTATTATACACGCTGCATCTCGCAACATGCGTCCTCCATGCACACATCCCTGTGTCGTACAAAAACTCTATCTTTTGAATCGTCTTGCCACGTGCTATCAACGAATCTGCACGCGAGAAGCTTTTTATACGGTGGCGACAGAATACTGACGAGACGCAGGCGAAAGCCGTGCGTGTAACCTTCACAGAACCCACATCAACACGCGTGTACGACTCTATAGTCTAACAACGCGTACAGTGCATGCGCCGCAAGATCCAGAGAAGAGAGTGCGATAATGAGAGAGTGAGAGCGTGCCTCCTCTTAGTCCTCTATACAGCGCACACGAACAACTCCTCGTAAACGAGTCCGACTCTAGGAACAGATGGCAGGAGAGAGGAGGGAAAACACGTCCACACGACGAGGAGCCTATAGCACGGATGAGGCGGTGTTGAGAATAGTAACAAGTTTAGGGTGTTGAAAGCCACGGCTACCCCGGCAAATAAATAAAAACATCACATTATGCCATATATACACGTGGAAGCACAGCTACTCCAGAAAAACAAAAAACCATCACATATATACACGTGGAAGCACAGCTACTCCAGAAAAACAAAAAACATCACATATATAACCGCGCCGTCAAAAGCAGTAAAGGGCAATCGGGTGGTTGGAGACATGATCACGCATCACTCCGGCCACGTATACAATTACAAGCCAAAACAAGCAGCTGACTAAAGTAGTAGACACGCTATCCCAAAACAACGCACAAAAACCCGACTGCGAGAGTACGCTGAGCGTATTAACTTCCCCATCCAATCCAGCGTGTACTCGATCCCCAACACAACATGCAGCCTCGTAACAGCACGCGGTGACAATTAGTTAGGGTCGTAAAAGTATTGTCTGTTGCACGTCCTCATCGTGCAAACTCGCGCGAATAAACCGCACATCAGGATCAGAGACGGGTTTTTTGGCTTCATTTATGGATCGGCCGCTAGACGTGGCATCAAAAGCCCATTAACCCCATGGAGGTTATGGATGGAGACCCAAATGGATGGGCTCTTGGTGGTATGTATGCTATGTTACGTCTCCGTCACGACAACCCGACTCCATTAAATGATCATTCCCATCACTGGCGCGAAACGAAACCCACATTATTGACTACGGCATGCAAAGTCGAAGAAAGCCGACATGCAGGCTAGTGCATATAAAGATCGATCACGCCCGACGCCAGATTTCGATTCCGTCACACTTGAACTTTGCGACGTAATACGTGAATATCGCGGGATCGCGGGAATCGCCTGTAGCGATATATATATATCAAAAGTATATAATAGGGAGCCTTATTATTCCCTATTATCTACTTCTGATATATATATACACGCTTCTGCAGTACCAGTAACGGGAAATGCTATCCCCCGGGCGTGGAGGGACAGTACCGCAACGTGGCAGCACTAGTGTTAGGATTAGGGTTAGGATCAGAGTTAAGGTTAGGGTTAGGGATAGGGTTAGGG
The DNA here is from genome assembly GCF_000485595.1 of Priapulus caudatus. NCBI lineage: Eukaryota > Metazoa > Priapulida > Priapulimorpha > Priapulimorphida > Priapulidae > Priapulus > Priapulus caudatus. Next base: position 99,794 of record NW_014577599.1, read on the forward strand.
TTAGGGTTAGGGTTAGGGTTAGTGTTAGGGTTAGGGTTAGGGTTTTTGCATCATGATATCTGTCCCCACACCATAGATTAATTTTTGTGGATGACACCCCTATATATAGATATCCGATATATAGATATTTAGTGTTAGGGTTATGGTTACTGTTAAGTTTTGAAGTATACGTCAACTGTATCACGTGACCGTCCCTCCCATAGCAACACCCACCAGTAACTAGGTAGGCAGCGCCACCTACACAATGGCGCTGTCCTAGTTGTACGGGTCAATATTGACAACGCTTACGAACCACCTTTTCTTGTTTGCCGAGTCCGCCCTGTCAACAGATACTTGTAACAGCAGCCAACATTGTCGGCTTTATCAAGCCACTTCGGAGCTTACACACGGGAAATAATTCATTATTTTCTTTCTCTCTCATCCTCCCTCTCTTTGTGGTGTGTGTGTGTGAGTGTGCGTGTGCGTGTGCGTGTGCGTGCGCGTGCGTGTGCGTGTGCGTGTGCGTGCTCGTGCGCGCGCGCGTGTGTGTTGAACTGTTCTCTCTTTCCGCCATCTCTTTTTGCCTCCAGCTCTCTCTCTCTCTCTCTCCTCTCGTCTCCCCGTCCTCTGCTCTCCTTGCTGCCGCCGCCCTTCCCACGCGCTACATGAGAGGTCTCCTCCACTGGTCCTGCCTCTCTCTCTCTCTCTCTCTCTCTCTCTTCTCTCTCTCTCTTCAGTCTCTCTCTCTCTCTCTCTCTCCCTGCTTCTCTCGCTCGCTCGTCTCTCACGCCCCTCTCCTCTGCGTCTCTCCCTCCTTCTCCTCCTCTCTCTCTCTCTCTCTCTCTCTCTCTCTCTCGCCCTCTCTCTCTTTCTGACGTGTAACGCTAGCACTACGCTCCTCTGCGATTATTTTAAGTCTTTAGAATGTGGAACATTTTACTTGTACTTGGCACCATGAGAAACTACTAGCCGATTTCATTTCGCTGGTAGGGAATGTCGAAGTGGTGCAGCCGGGG
>NW_014577599.1:101460-109636 GCF_000485595.1 Priapulus caudatus
TAGTGGCGTAGCCATGGTCGCCGGTCGGCCATTTTTGTGTATGAAACAGGATCCGTCTACTCTGTATAGAAATTCGCATCATAGAGCTGGCAAAAGTTTCAAGCGGAGCATAGAGCATGAATCTGTAGTTATTTAACATGAATAAAGTGTATGTTGTGTAAGCGCAGTAACAGTGTGAGTATTTTTAATTAATTCCTGTTCGATGCTTATTCACTGATGCTTCACTAATTTCGTTTCTAAGAATGGGGCCCAGGCATATATAGACACGTGTATATATATGAGAGGAAGTTTGGCAGCGGTGGTCTCTCGTGGATAACACAATTGAATTCAGACAGAACAGTCTGGTGTTCGAGTCCCGCCATATAGTCTCTGTCAGTCACTAATGCTGTTTCCTCGAGCAAAGAGCTTTATGCCGATTTGCTTCAGTCGACACCTGCTGTAAAAATAGGTTTATGTCGCCGGCGCGAGACCAATAACCTCACCCACGTAACAGCGAGAAGCTAATAGCTGGTGAAAGCATGTTACGTAAGTCAACGCAGCGCAGATGCGGTCAATTGTCAGCATTATTTCAAATACGGATTTCACTATAGTTTTTACTGCACACAGCTTTACAGCACGTTTTTAGTTTACTCAGTCACGAGAATTGCTCCCTAGACCCGTAAGAAGAAGCGTTGCAGAGAGGTTGCGACTACACGTAATTCACGATGTCCGCATGTCCCCATGGTCACAGGCGAAACACGATTCATATATACATCATTACATGTAAGCCGTAATTCACAAGCTAACCGGCATGGTAAATAGATTAGCATATCATTCTCACGCAGACAGCCTTTCTACATCACCACTCAGACTTCTACATCATCAGTACTTCTACCATGTCAGACAATTGCACTTTGGATGCGTTGTAACTGTGACGATACAAGCGTCTAAATATTTATACTCCGCATAGGAATAAATGCATATTACGCTTTGAATCACTGAATGTATACCTTTCTCCTTATGACCCTGACAATCTCATAGACATTATTGTCATCCTCATAGTTCGGCTGCATCACACCGTACATCGACCTGGCCGACTTCATCTTCACGTGATACACAGCGTGTGCAGATGCGCAAACAGAATTCTCCCGCAACCCACACTCTCTCACGCACAGCGACCGTACACGGGTTGCGTCACGTCCTAGCGTCGCTCTTTCACGCACAGAGAGTGTACACAGGTTGCGTCACGTTCTAGCGTCGCTCTCTCACGCAAAGCGAGGCATGTACGGCCACACGTTCTCTTGCGTCTTCTTCAACGTTCTATTGTTGACGCCCGGGCTCGCGTGAACGGTGAAGATCTTGCGTTCGCGTACACTCGCGTAAAAACGGGGCGCCATCGAAGAACTGTCAATTGAGCGCCGGCTCGTCACTCCGGCGCCGGACAACTGCCACTACGGCCCCGGTTGACTTCCTCCTCCTCTCCTCTTCCTTCCGTCGGCGCGACGGAATTGCTCGTGGCAGCTTCAGTGGCTCCTCCACCTGTGCAAGAGAAGCCGGCGCGCCGATGAAGCTGTCGCTGTTCCACCCATTTGATCGCCCCGTCGAATTACGCAGCAGTTCCCAATCGATCCTCCCCCGAACATTTGCCGCAACTGACTCACAGCATTTCGCTCCGCAATGCACACGAGTCTTACGCGCTCCAACCGAGCAATGTGACCTTTCGTTGCCAATTCGCTCTCGCGTTGCCGTGCGGGTCGCGTCTCTTAAACGGTAGTGGCGCGCCTGCCTGCCTGCTCCGTACAATATATAGACGAGAGATAACCCGCGTGTGCGATTGCGCTGTTCAGCGCACAGGTCTATCCGGCTCTAAATGATGTTCGGAATGACCGTACGATGAGAGCATTAGCGAGTAGAGGTAGCTGTACAAGGTCGCTGGTCTAGTGCGCTACGCGCGCTGTAATCACTCTGTCACCTAACAGTGCGCGCTTATTTATTCTGCTTGCGCACGGTCGGTGTTGCCCGCCGTGCCATGCTACCAATGACGCGCGACCATATGCCACGCCGCTGCCAAATACGCTATCTGGGCATCGGCCGAGCAAGTCCCGCCTCCGCCAATTCCAGATAGCTCCGAGCGGGCATCGCTACTGCTGCTACTGCCGCTGCTGCCGCGGTACGTAGAAACTTCACCTTGCTCTCGCGTGGCCTTCGTGTCCAACTAATCGCTTGGTACCCAGTCCGCGCCCGCCAAGATCAGGTTTACCAGAACCGGTGGGCTATGCTAACTAAATGTTGTGTTTGGATATCAACGTGGATCTCAGATGGTACCTACCCTGACACTTCCAACTATCACCACACCACACACGCGTGCGACAACGCCTTACAAATATGCTGACCTAGAAAAACATGGCGGGCTATTTTTCAAATGGCCACCGTGCCAACAACCAACTGAACTCTAAATGATTGATCAATTATTTAAGTATTGTTTGAGATAGAACTTGCTTTCCACCAATTTGACAGTGTGGTATCATATTAAAGCGGAATTTAAATTTCTCTACAAGGATTACCACAGTTTAATGGGCTTAGTGCATGATTTTAATGACAATTTGGCAAAATGTGATTTTTTACCATTTTTTTTCCCAAAATGTGAATTGCACCAAAATTCATTTTCTCCATATCTTCACACACTCCTTTTTGAGCTAATGAATTTGGAACTTTTCAGAACCAACTTGCCAATATGTAATTTGCCGCTATTAGATTATTGCGTCGCAAAAGCTCAAGTTTTATTGGCTTTTCTAACAGATAAAGTTTATATTACTCCAAAGATATACCATTATTGTGATTAACTAAAAACAGATTTGTACATTTTAGTGGCGGTATGACGTGTCATGAAAATAGCTCCGTAGGCGATTTTGTTGTGCTAAATTTTTATTTTTTTGCTTTATCGGTTGATTTCAGGGCTTAAACTATCAGAAAAGGCCAGGGTTCAATTTAATTTATTTTAATATTTGTTTAATTTAATTTTTTAATAATAGTACATTAATATTCCTTACTCATAATTCTAAATCTGTCAAGCTGAGACATCAAAAAACAACGACAAAATAATAAACGTTTCTTGACTCGTCGTCTTATCCCGGTGATACGAATAATGCGGACAGTGACAATTACCTTGGACTAATCTGAATAAAAAATATAGTCTGTCCATTGTGTGTTCAGCTAATTGTCACCTGTCCACAGTCACTGCTTTACACTGCTTTCAAATATTGCAGTGTATGAACACGGCTCACGTTGTGTTGCGGATCCCTGGCAGCAACATCCAATGTAAACATGCAATAGCCTCTCGCACGGACCAGTTTGCTTGCACCTCTCTGGTGCAGCGCCACACGCGATGGCCTTTGTCATTGTCTGCAGCCAGGGCTGGTGAGTTGGAAGTGGGACTGGGACAGTTGTCCCATCCCTGCAGACGCACCAGCCATACCTCAAATGGGTTCGGAGCTCTGGGCCTGCCAATGTGTCGCCTCTGCTCTATGATAAGTTGCTAGAGCTGCACGTCGTAGGTGTGTTGTCAGAAATACATATTCTGTTGGTGGTAGCAGCTTCAGCAGAGTTGACCTGTTATTCAGGAATTTGTAGACCCTCAGTTTTCCATGATCACACTCCTCGAAGTCATCGGCTTTGTTAGAGTACACAGTGATGACAAGCTTGCGTGGCCTGGTCGATGAGTTCCAATGTGATGTCTGCTGACCTTGCATCGCCAAAGTCTTCTAGTTTAGATATGTCTGTAGTCTTGCTACTGCTTATCCAGGTCTTTCTTTACCAGTGAAGAAAGGATAGCTTGTCTCTGTCTCTTCACTCAGGCTGAAGGATAAATGGTAGTGCACGACACTTGCGAAGGTCCCAGTGCCACAGCCATTTGGGGTATGGGTATAGGTAGTTCTCCGTGGCAGTTCTCACCCACCAGTCCAGGAAGATTTCTTCAGAATAGTGGTGGCATAGTAGACACAGATGATGATAATATCCGTGTCATTGCCGTGGATGATCACTCTCTCAACATCTTCATTCTGAACTGCTGTATATAGCATGACTTGTATCAGCCTCCTGCTGTGTAGACTCCAAGGCAGTGACGTCAGTTGCGGACCCTTCGATGAGCAGCACACTCAGGGTTTCTTTTTGAATCCTCTGCTTAGGTAAAGGCGAGTTTGAACGAGTGCTGGATCTAGCTGTTCACTCTCGGTCCACGTCTCACACAGGAAACTCAGCTTTGTGGCTGATACTGAGAAGAATTCTTGTGGGGTCTGGGGCTGTACTGCTCATCTGACTTCAAACACCTTAGCTGGTCTGGATCGGCCGTACCTGTGCTGTTGCTCTGCTGATTTGAGGCTTTGTTCACTGTATCGGTCACAGCAGAAATGTATGAGCCCTGTGCCAGCAGGAACATCTTCCAGCAGCTAGTGCTTGTAGCGATCAGCAATGGCGTTTGCATGTTTTATCTTTCTTGAATAACCAGTGGGTATGGCATGCATTGCGCTCAACCACCACTGCTGTCTTCACGGTTTCCTTGTGGCAGATCAGCAACACTGGTCACTGAGTCTCCTCCTTCAGGGTCTTCACGAGACTAGCCGTTGTGCCTGCAGCCTCTTGCTTCCACCTTCAATGAATAAAGACGGGGGGCATCTTGCTACACTCATGGGTTGCCAATAAAGTTGACGATGGTCGACATCTCCACCACTGGCCATGATCTGTGTTTATGCGAAGAAGGGCAGAGCTCTACTTCATCACTCTTTGTGTGGTGCACTCTTTCCTTGTCGACTTCTTTGGCTTTGATTTTGCGTGTGGAAGCGTTTTCAACTCACGCATGGACGTCTTCTTTTGTCACTGGAGTGATGGAAACTGACAATGCCTTCAGACCAATGTTCCTTTCACTCGATGAGGTGTTCCTGGACTGCTGCCTCTGACGCTGCCCGTTGATAGATTAACCAGGGATGGCATTTCGTGCTGAGAATAGGGGTTGGTCTCCATGGCTGCTATCACTTTCTGGACCATCTCTGCATCCCTTGCCACTAGGGTTGTTCGATATTAGTTCAATAAAGTGTAGTTTATAGATGGAAGAACAGTGATTTTCGTCAGCGAGGCGGTACCCGTGGGGCAAGACTCCTCAGAATCCCTGGTAATCGCTGCCCAATGTAGACGTCTGCGAGGTATTGACGAGGTTCGTTTCACACACTGAATTTTCTTACGATTTTCCATGTATATACTGTAATATGATATGTACTGAACCCAAAATATACCTTAACGGCTCATAGACTGTTGATATGTAAGAAAATGTTGGACAAGTAATAAAAATTCGGACAAGGAAAGATTGCTTTCTTGTTGCAGACAGGGCAACCAGAGCTGACTAGTCGGATCCTAACCGGTAGTCTGTGATCGCCACTTAAAGTGCCCTTATCTCTTGTCATGACTATCTGATCGCAAAAAAATGACTGCATCAGTTGTCTTCCCATGCCTGCAAACCTATAGAAAGAGGTTATTATATGGACCAAGTTTATCACTGCCATGATAATGACATTGAATTTAACGAGATCGTAACGGAAGTCGATAATGGCCACTTCCGGTCACTTTGAAATTGTGATAAATAGACTCAGCATCATCCAAACCCCTGAAATGACCGCCAGGATCGTGAATAATAGGTTCATTATTAGCAGAACAAGCCCGGGGCGGTCAGTCAGGGTGGTCATGGAAAAGAAAGCCGCCTCCCCCGGGGGTCGAGGGGTCGGAAATTTGATCCCACCATTTTCTGATAGTTTGAAACTAAATCAACTCAATAAAGCAAAAAATCAATTTTAGCCAAAAAATCCTACGGAGCTATTTCATGACACGCATACCCACTATAATGGTACAAATGCTGTTTTAGTTAATATCAAATGTTAACTTTGAACAATATAATTTATTGTTACAAAGCAATGAACTTGAGCTTTTGCGACAATATTAACCATACATATGGGCAGTTTTCTGAAAAGTTTCAATTCATTACTCAAAAGGACTTTTGAAATATGGGAAAAAATGCATTTTGGTGCAATTCATATTTTGGGGAAAAATGGTAAAAAATCTCATTTTGGCCCAAATTGTCATTAAAATCATCGCCAAGCCCATGAAATGTGGTATCATTTTGTTAGAATTTAATTCCTTTAATATGATACCACAACATGGTGAAAGCAAGTTCTATTCAAACGATATCTTAAAAATTGATGTCATCATTAGTTACACACGGTGGCCATTTGAAAAATGGCGCGCCATTTTTTTCAGCAGCATATTTTCAAGGTTGTCACACTGGAAGTTGTTCAGGAGGTCCCTGAACACGTTGATACCAACAACCTTTATAGCATCCCGGTCTGGTTTACCCCAAAAATGGGGTTTTGCCCCCTGGGTAGAGCGCAGGGGGAAGAAACATAAGCCGCTTCGACCGCAAACACAACCAACGAGAATGTGTACGAAGCATAGCAAACTTTCTCCCCCCCCCCCTGTCTCTCTTTCTCTCACTCTTCTCTCTCTCTCTCTCTCTCTCTCGCTCTGTCTATCTCTATCTCTTTCTCTCTCTCTCGCTCTGTCTATCTCTATCACTATCTTATCTCTCTCTCTCTCTCTCTCTCTCTCTCTCTCTCTCTCCGGAGGGGAGGGGGGTACGCGCGCTTCTGCGTGTCTAAATGGGAGCTGTAGGAGGCGCTGTTAGACGTGCTTGATTAACGATCCATGGAGCATGAAAATCTACGTCCGTAATTTCGGACCGCGAAGAGGTTTCCGCCTCGCCGCAGCACGCCGCGCCGAGAATAAGCCACTTCACCGGCGAAGTGCTGTGAATTACCCACTCCACGGCGGAGTTCCACCGCCTTCGCCGCCTGTTGTTTACACGTATATTACACCGACTCCGCGTAAGCAGAACCAACCTCGCGGACTCGGGCACGAAGGACGTTCGGAGCCAGTCTACGCGTGTTTATTGAAACCACGCGACGCGGCTTTCGGCTATAATTTCTCATTTCTGGTAGGAAATCAACGACAGAACACGGCAAAAGGCGAAAGGTGGACGGTCACTCAGCAAGACAACGAGCGCGTATTGATTGTCAGTCAATACTACACGCACGCAGGCGAGTCAGCAGGCACTGTGAGTATGTAAGGTCGATTACTCGTCGCAGCACACTGGCTGCAGATCGTTATCGTTGATATTATCGGCTTGCAGTCGGCAGCAGGTGCGTTGATCAACGTTAACACACACGGCGATCCATGCAGAGAGACAAATCAGCGAACGAGTTTGGCACTCGCCCGCTCGCCAATTTCGAGTGAAAATAATATCGGGCGAGTGAAAGCTAGAGCTGACTCGCCCATGTTGGCGAGTAAAAATAATTGTCTAAAACTTTAATCAAATGTTGGTTCTTATATATGTTGGTTGGTACGTTATATATCCAAACATTGATGAAAAACAGTTCTAGCGATTGTGAAGGGCGGCTATCGCACAGCATCCTCACTTTATATTATCAAAGGTCAAAATAAACGTAAAAATAAACGTTGTGTGAATTTCATTACGATTTTCCATGTATATATTGTAATATCAGATTCAGAAGTGTATAATATCGATATATATATCTCTATATATAACTAGCGGGATAACCGGCGTTGCCCGGGGAAATCAGTGGCGTTACTCAGTTTGTGACCGCTTGGTTGAAAAGAAAATACCCAAAAAAATCGAACTATTTATCTATCCATGCATTCATCCATGCATCCATCCATCGCATTCCATGCCATGCCATGCCATGCCATGCCATGCCATGCCATCCCATCCCATCGCACCGCATCCCATCCCATATCCCATCCCACCGCATGCCATCTCATCGCATCCCAGGCCATGCCATGCCATGCCATGCCATGCCATGCCATGCCATCCCATCGCACCGCATCCCATCCCATCCCATCCTATCCCATGTCATCCCATCCCATCCCATCCCATCCCATCCCATCCCAACAGTAAACAAGAGCCGCAGAGCGTCTGGGCTCATCTGAGGTCTGTTGCTACGATTATAAACGTAAAATTTCAGTCGTGCGTAGTACCACATTTGTTAGGCGCAGATATGCAGACACGCAGTTGCGTACACATTGTTAGGACACGCCCACTATCGCAGATGGAGGGTAGGGGGAGGGTGGGGGGAGAGGG
>NW_014577599.1:109661-117940 GCF_000485595.1 Priapulus caudatus
GCTAGGTTACGCTGGTTGATACACGCTCTCGCACGAGGGTTAGGTGATACACACTGAGGCAGGTTACGCTGGTTGATGCACGCTCTCGCACGAGGGTTAGGTGATACACACTGAGGCAGGTTACGCTGGTTGATACACGCTCTCGTACGAGGGTTAGGTGATACACACTGAGGCAGGTTACGCTGGTTGATACACGCTCTCGCACGAGGGTTAGGTGATACACACTGAGGCAGGTTACGCTGGTTGATACACGCTCTCGTACGACATCCACAGATGTCACGCACTTAACGGCCCGCATTATACGCGACGCGACAGCAGTTTGGAAAGAACAGAGGGAGAACAGTTTGAATAGATACAGTGCATATGCGACCAGCGCGCAAAACTAATTGCTCCGCTTTTGCAATTCAAATGTTCGATGATCACACTGAAACCATCAGAGAACGAATAACGCAGATTTTTTAACACATTATGTAAGACTCTGTGTGGTGACTGTATTCACAAGCCCTTGGAGCGTTTCAATAAAATATAATGCTAAATAAATACGATATCTATTTACTACTAAAGTCTTAATGTTTATACTTTCTTTCGCCTATTATTGCCGACAATTTCCTGTAAATTCCGTGCAAATTAATGCTCCTCTGCAACACACGTCAACCGCACGCACGCTGCCGCACGCTGCCGCACACTGACACATAAATATAGATATTTTATTATTTTTGTGTTTATTTTTATTTTTATTTGTGTGTCATATTTATGTGGCAGTGTGCGGCAGCGTGCGTGCGGTGGACATGTGTGTTGCAGAAGAGCATTTGCACGGCATTTACAGGAAATTGTCGGCAACATTAAGCCTTTGGTATTAAATAGATTTCGTATTTAATTAGTATTACATTTTATTGAAACACTCCAAGTGCCTGTGAGTCTGTGACTGTACTAGCTATCATCACAAAAACGCGCCATTTCTGGTACGGTCAAATTGTTTGTCATGGTATCACGCCAGAACCGCTCTTGGGGGACCAAATCAAGGTAATAAATCGGGAGGTGGGGGCGAGGGTGCAACGCACGCATATCCTCTAAAATAGATTTAGCCAATTATTAGCCAGTGAAATCCATGCTCTTGCTAGAGATAGAATATCAACTCCTGCAGGATGCTGCCCAATACATGCATACGCAAGTTGCATTTTCTTTATCTGTTCTATCACTATCAGAAAGATTCACGTAACCAAAAGTCCATATCTTCTATTATGGACTCGTGACGTAACTGAACATCAATTCGAAACTATACCTTAGTTGCGTCACGCATTACGTCACGCGACAATATACTGCAGCGGCGCCAGAGACGAGCATAACTATATATTCACTCATTCGCATTCGCAGCTGCTCTCACCTGCTCTCGTCACCACGCTACCGTCGCCGCCAGACATCTCTGACTGAGGACCTGCCTGCTGCTCTTAGGTCGTAAGATATGAACCATTTGTAACGCGTATTTGATTATTGGCCTGCGTGCCACCTATGATTGTATATTATGATTGTATATATGATTATCACGCTGATGTTGATTATTAAAGAATAGAGTAACTGAAATGATTGTTTGGTTATAGTACAATATACTGCCTCTGACATACCACACGTGTATTGCGAGAATTTTGCTCAGAAAACCGAAATATAGCTGAATATAGTCTCACCTGACAGGGAAAATATCACTGCATGATTACACCAACATTCAAAACACCAAGATTTTATGCAGTTATAGCATAGAAAAATTGGTTTGACCACATCATACCAGCAATAAATTTTTGCGTGTCCCGACTCTCAAAATCACAAATGGCGACTTTGAACAAGTGCACACAATTAAAACAAAAGGGCGTGCAATTCTGTTTGGTAAATATTATTGAGTTTTTATGTCATTCTCATTCCCGTGTTACTATCTGACTGGCAATCCACAAGCTTCTCTAATAACAGACTTTACGTGGCATTAGACTGATTAGTACTACACTGCTGTTACGCTATACTAGTATGAACGTCTGTGTTTACACTCTGACCTGATTTATACGGTGCGACGGTATGCATTACTGCACCGTGATAGATGGCTCGCGCTACCGCGAGAAAATCCGAGAGATGGCAACGGTAAACAGAAACAGAACGCAAAATTGTAATCGTGCATTATTTCATTGGATTTGGTGAATACGAAGGTTCTAAGACATTTTATCGTTACTCTAGACAATTGCTGTTACTCATGCAAGCAATAACGGTAGGTATCATGAAAATGGGGAAAACACTGGAAAATTGTCGCAATACACGCTTTAAGTGCAATAGCACATGCACGTATCTGTTGTACAAACGAACCTGGTCACACTATACGATCACACGTGCCTATTACACGGACTCACGAGCTTCTGTATACATGCAAGTGGCTCTCTATGACAGTACATCACCGTAGAATGACGTTGGTTAGAGTATTACGCAGGCGGCTAAGCGGCAGTGCTTATACGCCGGCGGCGAAGCACAAGATAAGATAAAAGCAGATATCAACGCAATCTGCTACTACGCGCAGGCGAGCAGTTACTGCTAGGTGACGTCGTGATGCCAGCGCGCGCGCGCTTTCCGTGATAAAATTGTCAAAGCGACGATAAGCCGCTTACGATTGCCGCTGAAACTCATAGCTGTCAGCGCGCGCATAGTTCACTAACTGCCCGCACTCTCGCCGAATTCAACGCGAATAGATAACGTCCGCGCGAACGTAACTAGATACTAAAACGCTCGCATTTAATACGCTCGACTAACATGTACGCGTCTCCGGCATGCGTCTCCGGATTGATGGCCGATGATAGCGCAGCAGCAGCAGCAGCAGCAGCAACTCGCTCTCTCTGCGTCCCCGCGAGTTGCTGCTGATTCACCGCATGACGCATGCGCACGAAAGGTGAGGAACAGCATGCGGGCAGGCAAGCCGAACTAATCTCGCGTAGGCCGAAGAACAAATTAAAGGTCGCGCACGTGGAATAAAAATCAGCCGCTGCTGATGTGGGGCGCCGGGTCGACCGTCGAGTGGACGACGTGCTTGCGCGCGAATTGCTCGCAAATGTAATTCGGATCGCCGGCAAAGCGATCGCTCGCCGAAGAACACGGGCCGACGAAATGCGATTACGTCCGCCGCTCTCGCATGCAAATGGCGGCTTGATCTACCGGACATGGTGCTTAACACTGATTGTACTGCGCGCGCGGTGCGTGCCCTGTGGGTCAATAAGCTGGCGTGAGCGCGCGCTACGGATATACAAAGGAGCCGTAGCGACAATCCGGGGTCATCTTCTGCTCGCTAATTCAGCAGACGTGACGCGCGAAAGGAAATTAGCGCAAATACGCATGAGCACTGCAATTGCATATAGATTTACGCCCAACTACCACTTCGCAAAGTGGTAACCATGGTTTTTCTGACGTCTCGCACTGCCAACGTGCTGAAAGCGCTTGAACGCTGTAATTACATGTAATTCGTCCTCGAACAAAATCCCTCGCTATAGCACGCGATACGATGCGCAAACGCCGTCAATTGGATTAACGCAATTGCGAACGGGGGCGAATGAAAGGGCTTCAGCGCGATGGCGGGGCTTGTTCGGGGTGGCTGTTGCGGGCATGTCTGACAGGCTGTGGACGTACACGACATAAATCGAACAAAGTGTAGTGCAATGTACTAGCAGTGGGCAGACAGAGAGGTGGTAGAAGAGGAGGCGGAGGTTTTAATAGCATAGGGGAGTCGATGAGAAATGGAAGAATGACGCAGACATTGGAAAGATAGCGAGAGGGAATTTAAGGTACAGAAGGACTTATAATGAAGGCGACACTGGTTGCTGACAGGTGTGTTGTGTTTTAAAGGATTTATTACGAAATTCTTGCTCAGAAACACTCAATCCGAAAAAATATAGCGAAATATAGCCTCACCTCACGGCGGATATATCACTGATTACACCAACTTGTAAAACACTAAGATTTTATACAGTTATAACATAACGTACGAAAATTGGATATGAACACATCGTAACACACTGACATTTTATCGTGCCGAGACGCGAAATTCTTTTCCCCAAACGGTATAACATAGGAAGGATTTAGGCGCCTTCTGATTGGCTGGAATTTGGCAAGATGTCAGCCTCCATGACTTGTAGCCAAAATCCCCAATTATCTACTAAAAACTTTCCCGAACTTTCTGTAAATTAGGTTAAAGTAGTTTTTAGTATGTTTTCTTTAAAACAACATGGGTTTGAGTGAGTTAACCCAAATATCATGCCGTTTCTTGACTGATTTGCTTTGACTGAAGAAAACCTTCAAGACAAGAGAACAAACACCGTTTGTAAATGTTTGTTTTGGTTTATGACCGCTATAGATAAGTATAAGTTTTCTGATGTATTTTCCAGGAAAGACACATATTTTACTCACTATTATAACATATAATATTACTATAATTGAAATTCTTTGTGCAAATGTGTTATTTTCATCTTAATCTTAAGTTATGACGTAGTGGTGTAACGGTTAACCGCGGTTAATCGAAAACCGCGGTTTTTGCGCCACCATTCGGATATTCGAACCGTCGTTCCGTTTTCGGCTCGGTTTCGGTTCCACATTTTAAATATACCCGATATATCGCTTTTGAGATACGCGCCTGCGATTGCTGGTCGTAAACTCTCGGCCAATCAGCGAGCAGATAACATTGATAGACCACTTGCTACATGCCACGAGAAGGTCAACGCGTTCATTTTGTCTGCAAAAATGACAACTTATGTTGATTCGGCGGCCTCCTACAGATCTATGGAAAATATCCCTTGTTGTCAAACTTGGCAAAGCAGTATTTGTGTGTACCCGCTACTTCTGTGGCCAGTGAAAGAATATTCTCTACCGCAGGAATCTAGTCACGGCCCAGAGATCATGCTTATCGCCTGATCAAGTTGATGTATTAATTTTTCTTAAAAAAATATGAACTGATGGTGACTACACAGTCATGAGAAGCACTATAACACACAGTTATTGGGACTTGTGTTTCTTACACCTAATCAATGAAGTACAAGACACTGAGATGACTATTGGCATATTTGCCTATTTGGTTGCTTTTACTGAAGTCAAATATTTGAATTTCCTGTACAAAGGTTTTGTTGAATTTGCCCTAACATTTGGGTATTGTATATAAGGTTTTGTTCAAAGAATTGTGACATATTAATTTATAACCAGTCTGATTATTAAATTTGCCCTTTTGTTTGGTGTTATAAGATTTGTAATTGATCACAAATATTCGACCCGAAAATAACCGAACCGAACTGTGAAAACCGAAAACCGACACCGAACGTGAAGTTGTGATTCGTTGCACCCCTAGTTATGAGAGGGTCTAGGCTTATAGTTATAGCTGCGAGTTTCTGTTTATGTTCGTGCCCTGGTCGCGATTAGTTTACGTTTCAGCTGACCTCAGGGTTAAACACTAGGCTATACTACGACTACTCGTACTAGTAATACCAGAGTAAGATAATCTATTATCTTACTCCTGGTAATACTACTACTAGCGTCAACGAGTATACGAGTACTATGCTCTAGTACTGCGTAGCCCTAGTATTATAGTACCGTCGTAGCTCTAGTAGTACTGTCGTAGCCCTTCGCTCCTTCCTCCTGCGACGAAGCACTACGAGTGCGTGTACATACGTACGTATGTAATATTACGAGAGCCCAGACCCTCTCATAACTTAAGGCATAATTCGACCATCGATTTGCAAAGTTGACGAATCTACAGTACCTGGCACCTTGTGTAGTTAATAAGTACATTACCTTATAGCCAAACGCGTATTATTTGTCCAATATCACTGCTAATTACTAAGAAATGTCTAATTGAAATCCGTAAATTTGGTAATCTGGCGACAACGCTAAATTTATACTACAAAAATAAACATCGAGTTAGGTTCGGTGACGTCACATGTTGCTACAGAGTTTGAGCATAGAATTGTTTGTCCGCGGTAAATTGTGTGCCTAGTGTTATATATTTGCCTAGTTGCCACATATTATTGTTACTTGTAATCTCAAGAACTTCGTATATTCATTTATTCCACGATCCCAAGAGTAAACATAACGTACGGAATGCGCACTCAGACTACAAGGATCGAAATCACTGACGGCCGACATACGTGCGAAAATGTCCGGTGCACTATAATCTGTATGACACCGCCTCGCCGTTACGACCGGTTACGGCCGGCATGGCGGTTTGTAACTGTCACAACCGATTTCTTGACTGCGGATTTCAATTAGACATTTCTTAGTAACCAGCAGTGATATTGGACAAACTAATACGCGTTTGGCTATAAGGTAATTACTTATTAACTACACCAAGGTGCCAGTTACTGTAGCATTCGTCAACTTTGGCATAATCGATGGTCGAATTATGCCTTTAAGATTGAGATAAAATAACACATTTGCAGAAAGAATGCAATTATAGTGATATTATATGTTATTATTAATGAGGAAAAGATACGTTTTCATGGAAATACATCAGAAAACGTACTTATCTAGCGTTCATAACCTAACAAAACAAATGGGCGTTTGTTCTCTGTCAAAGGCAAAGCAATCGAAGCAAGCCCAATCAGAGGCGTCTACTTCTTGCGCTATGTTATATCGTTTGGGGAAAAAAATTTCGCTGCCGGCGAACCGTCAAAGTACGTATACACTTGTAACTTGTCGGTGACAAAATTGCAAACAATTGCATTTACTGGCTCTAATCCAAGATTACAGCAAACGATCATGTTTTCCAAAACGTCCATGTTTTGGTGAATACGAAGGTTCTAAGACATTTTATCGTTACTCTAGACAATTGCTGTTACTCAAGCAGTAACGGTAAGTATAGTAAAAGTGGCGAATACACCAGATTTTGCTCGAAAATATGGCTTTAATATCAGCGGCAGGAAAACACATGGTCCAAGTTTTTGATTTTTTAAGCGCCTAGAAACGCTACTAGTGTCTTATGCCGCTAGGCGCCGTACGCTGTTTTTTTAATAACGTGCAACACCTTTAATCCAACCTGCCGTGGCATTTGCCAATAGTGGACGTAAAGAGACATTCGATGGATAAACTTTCTACGAGTGTGTAGTTTTGCCACGGCATGCAGAAGTAGCAACCTGCACGCGACGCTTACACGTACATTATTCATGGAGCATAATACGTTTAAACTGAGTTACAACGAATCCGCATTACGAAAAAGATATCATTTTAATATATAAATTATTAAGTACTAGACATCACGGTCATAAAATGTGTGAAATTTCCAAATACACGAATGCTCATAGGGGAGGATTGAAAATGACAGTAACATATATTTTGCGACGAATGTGTATATAGCGATACATATAGGGTTACTGCTGGCGTTCGCCACCTTCGCAAAATGCGATAAATCAATCATAAACTGTGATAAATGCGATAACTGTGATAAATGCGATAAATCAATCAATCAATAAATGATAAATAAATACATGCGATAACAGTGGCGATTTTACTACACTAAGTGGCGAATACAAAAGGCGAATGGTTTAACTGCTCACAAAATTACATTTGAACAATGAAATCGTCAAATTTCCATCACCTGTTTATGCCTTGCTTGCTTATTTTTTTAGGACGGGGCGATCGTGATGAGCGTAGCTCTGGTGTGACTGGGCCCTAAGGGCCCAGTCACAGCAGAGCTAGGCTCATCACGATCGCCCCGTCCTCAAAAAATTTGCCCGAGCGTGGTGAGCGTGGTTGAGAGCGTGGCCAATTGGGCCCCAGCCGGGCCCAGCGCCGATACTTCGATCTAATTACGTCCATACTACGATCTAAGTGCGTCTTTACCCCGATCTCATTGCGCTCAACAAGCTTTCACCACGCTCAACACCACGCCAGCATCATGCTTGCACTGCGCGGACGGCGTCTTTATTGCGACCAATCAGATCGTGTTGCGTTCGAACGACGCTTGCACTGCGCCTTAGCAACGCTCACCGCGCCTCAACTACGCGCCAATCACGCGTAACATCAAGATAACTAAGATCAACATTATCAACTTAAATCAAGGTTAACAACAAGATTATTTTCTACGGACTTCTATTTCTCCTCCTCATCCTCCTCAGCATGATGAGGGTTTAGCAATCAAGTAGTTCGAGTTGTCCTTCTACGAGAAACATAGCATAGAGTAGTGTTGCCGTATCCATAGTGGACACTGAACTGGTGAGGTGGCCAGGGTGCGAAATTTTCCCCCCCAAACGGTATAACATAGGAAGGATTTAGGCGCCTTC
>NW_014577599.1:117950-123671 GCF_000485595.1 Priapulus caudatus
AGCGTGTTGGGCGTAGTACAATCGTAGTACGAACGGGTCGAGCTTGTTAGAGACGCACCATGGTCATAGCGAAAGCGTGGTCAGGTCGCAGAGACATCTCCATGGACGTAGTAACAGCGTGATGAAAACGTATTGACATCGTGCTGAGAACGGGGCGACAATTTTCACGCGCCCGACACGCTTGCGATACGACCATTAAGTTCGTACTACGCTCGAGTTACGTTGGTACTACGCCTTCCACGTCTCGAATACGCCCGCACTGCGCTGTATTTCCGCCACGCTCGCACCACGATTATTTTGAAAGTTTGGCCACGCTCTCCACGCTCATGCTGACTGCACCGCGCTCGATCACGATCGCAGTACGTCTATATACGTCCACACTGCGTTCTACACGTTTCCACCACGCTCTTAGAGCGTAGTACGAGCGTAGTGAGATCGGGGCCCTGGTGTGACTGGGGTATTAGCACATACGATAAAGTGAGCAGCAGTTTTGGCTTTATTTTTTTATTGGTAGCTAAAAATAACTTTGGTGGCTAAAGTCTTGGTTCAAACTTGGAAAAAACATCCAGAGGGTAAATTACACTAAAGCTAATAGAGATGTGGTACCAGTCTAGAACGAATTACTGCATTATAACAGCATAAATCCTTCGCCATTTTCAGGCTGATTTAATAACCAGCATGTCCGCTATTAGGTGAGAATGTATTTCCCTACTTTTTTTTATATTCGTCGAAGTATTTGAGAAATGAATCCTTTTAACGTTTGCCGGGGCCGGGCCCGATGGGAATGCTGCCTGCAACTAGTAATGAAATTGAGGCGCAGCACCGCTAGAAGCCTCCAGTGTAAAATGCCAATCAGCCGAATCCCGACTAATCTGCGAATAGCAGGCATTCTACGCGGTCTTCAAACACATGCGCAACTGCTTGTCCGTTATAATGCTAATGCTGTGAATAATAAATAAGCTGACAAAGTCTGAGCCGTGAAGACAGCCCAATGCCTCGAGTCTCGAGAGCAAATGTTCTCACACGTTTACGCCAAAGGATTCGCCGACTTTCATGCAATTACGCATCAAAGTATCGCTTGACTTGGCTGCCAAAGACAATCAAGTATACCCATTACTGGCCGACTTGCCCGGATGGTGCAGGCCTATATGGATTTCCGTGCATGGAATTCAGTGCCAACAGCTGTGCATTATTTATTAGACGAATGCAAATTAACCATGCGACAAAAATGCCAGTCTTTCATCGGCCGTCACAGGGCGGACCCTCGCGTATACACCTCACGGGACAGCCTGCAGAGGCTAGCCAAGCTCTCCACACGTACTCGCCGGTGCGTCATATAGAAAGCAACTATGGAAATGGGTAAACATTGAGCCATTTGCGAACTCTCTACGCGTATATGAGTTGCGGGCCATTCCGGTTGACATTTCCTTCCGGAGTGAAATCAATAGTGTGGATCGGATCAGGCGAATGGGAAGGCCAGGGTGACGGCGTCCTGCTTGCCTTCACTCTCCAAAACAACTTCATTTCACATCGCCTATACATGCAGCACATCTGCTACGCATCCCCTACGCCCAAAGGATCTGTAAAACCTTCCCCACCTAGAGCACATCTATGACACTACCTCAGGATTCTCCCTTCTATCTTGGTAACCATTCCTGTTTTTGTTTTTTTTCTAAATAGCAATCACACACCCTATCGCTTCCATACATATACCATACTCCACGACAACCTTATGTCATTGACATTCAACAAAAGGCACGCTGTGCGAGATTCACACTCGTGCAGTCAGCTGCCCCTAAAGTGGACTGTGGCTTCTTCTGACACTGTCATCCACGTTAAATTGATTCGCTAGGTATACCATGCACTCTCACATGCTACACAAGTACACACCTTAAATAGAGCACTGTGACTAGCTGGCACTTAATTATAATGCTTAAGGATTATGCTCCATTAGAAACCTATAGTGCCTTGTCATAATTAAGTGCCTGCAGGCGTTCCACAACCGTACTGCGTATTTCACAAATGCCTTAATTGCTATCCCACTAATCGCAGGAATTACGCAGGCTAATAGCGTATTAAGACACGCTTCCTAATAGTGTATAGTTGTATGTAAACTCTACACAGCATTAGTGAGGCTGGATACACTGGTCCGTTTTATACAGTTCATCTCTCCGTTTTCATCTTTCACAAAGTTTTTCCTCGCCCTAGTAAAATAGGTCACCTTAACGTTGTGATGCGCAGATGTCAAATGTAATACTTGTATGCTTTATATGCAGTACATTTATTATATTACTATAGACCTACTCTGAGACTCCCTTGCTGCTGTCAGCTTCGGGCAGTCGGGTGACCACTTACCGAGTCAATCTAATATTATTTAGAAATATAGTACAGCGGAGCCAGACAATACAACACGCAAAATGCGACAATAACTTGCTTAGGTTTAGCTATGACTTATCAATGGAAACTAACAAATAATTTCAAGATTTGTATAATGCATTTAACTAGTCCAGTGACATTTTCGTGTTTTTACATGTTTTTCTTTCAGATGCCTTATGCTTTAGCCATTTTCACCCACATTTTCAGCAGATAGAACCACAAATACGGAAACATCTGCACAGACCGAATGCCAGGCCACGCCAAGTAATAACTGCATGGTTTCGCGCCTGCCAGATGCTATTTATTTCGTTCGTGAGGTTTGGGAGGAAATTTAAGATTTTCACGCACCAATGGGATTGCGTATAGATGAGACTCTGAACAGCACAACATGCCACACTGTGGTGCTTTTCGTTTCGTCTATGCCTATTTCTATTTCTATAATCAATTTCATCTAATTGCTAATCAATTTCACCTTTTGATTAGCAAAGTGCGAATCACGTTAAAAAACATGGCGTACACTGCTTTGACCCTGCGATTGAACAAATTAACACATCAGTTGGTCCCCGTGGGCCATTCACTTACAGTCTTTGCACAGTAATTGCAAAGACATAAAAGTAAAATGACATCAAGTAAAATGACGCATGAGTCATTTTACTCACGTGTGCGGCGGATTTTCGTGTTGAGATAATTTGACTCGTACGTGCGTCCATTTTTACTCACGTGTTTGCGGCGGATTTCGCTTGAGTAATTTGACTCATGCGTTCTAATATTTACTTGAGTAAAATAACCCACAGTGTGGCGCCGGGCTTTATGTCTGGGCAATTACTGCGTGGGCAACAGAGTCAAAGACTGTGAGTGAAGGCGCAGCGGCGGACGGCAACTGATGTGTATTAATGTTGTTCAATCGGCTAGGCGTCAAGTGCAGTGTGATCACCCAGTGCTTTTTTTAACGTTCATTGCGCACTCTGCTACTAAATCCAAAAGGTGAAATTGATAGCAATTAGATGAAATACTTCATGTTAGCAAGTATTGCATTGGCTGAGTGGTATACATACTTTTTGCATTTATCTTTTGAGATAGAAAAGAACAAATAAAATATTAATGCAAATTTTAACCAAACTTCAAGTTTTATTGATTGAAATAAAACAAGAGTCTTGTTTTATTTCAATCAATCATCATTACATACATGTTGACAAGTTTGAGCTTGCCACCTAACAACAACCACTCTACCTCATCGTCATCCCAGCATCATTCACCCCAACGAGCATATCCAGTTTCACGCAAAATATCTAAATTAAAGCCTCAACAATGGCGCATCCCATACCAACTTTCTCCTCAGTACCTCGGAGACTACAAATACACTTTCGTGCATGCATATCCACCACGACTACCCTAGACAAGATAAAGACTCTAGTTCCTCTCATTTTCATCTTCACTGCTGGCCGTTTGTCTTAATAGTAAGAGCGTATTTTTGAAAATACCTCGAATGGGTTTGATAAATGCCCGATGTCTGTTGATCAGTTTCCCCAATCACGCAAGCACGTCACCGTGGCCAGCGGTGGGCTGCGGTACAGCGGTGACGAGGCGCAGTGAAAGATAAAAACAACTCCGCCTGTACGCTCACCGCTCACCCACTCGTCGACGCTATCTTGTTGGCAAACAGTCGGCGTTTGCGCCAGAATGCCAGTTTTTCCAACCTCTTTCCGTATGTGGGTTTTAAGCATACGCGTTATCGGCAGGTGAAAATAGGGAGCAACTCACGCACTATTTATTGTTTGGTCGATCAGGCTAGTGTGATTATGAATGACAGAGTCGAAATACTATGTCAGTCATCAGTACACTTGGAGAAATTTCAGCGTTTGGATTGCAGTCATTGTCGCGGCGCTTTAAGCAGAATTTGCTTGAGTGACTCGAAGTCTGTTCCGTAAGTCCTAGATTTAAGGCGTCATCTGCTAATTGAGTGTACACGAATCTCGAATTGCTAACGAAACTTAATGCGTCACGTAAAAAATTTTCATTTCGCAGTTTGCTACTTCATCATGAAAGTATGATTCGGCAAAATGCTTAAACATGCATTGGAAAAGGTTGCTATAGCCGACCCCGCTCACCCTCAGCGTACACTAGTAGGCAAGGGTAATCAAACAAGTGCAATGACTTTAACGCGGGCTAGAATGAAACCGGCCTTTCGTACCCGTGCTAGCGATTCTGGTCGGTACTGCCGTTCGTTTTTTTAAAATTAGCTTGGCCCCCCCAAGACATGATGCTTGATCTAGCAATGGGCACATATAAAAACATTATTAATTCCATTGTGGTCGGCCAACAGCATTTGGCTAGCAAATAACCCCAGCAGAAACGCTCATCTATGAAGAACAGAGCAGCTGATACTAGAAGGCAAAGCAGTCAGCGCGGGCAGGCTTACCTTTTTCTATGTATGGACGAATGTGCATCTGAACCAGAATAGACGTACGTCCATGTAAATAGGTATAATTAATAAGTATCAACATGAATACGACATGTGGAGTGTACACATAAGGGTTATATGAGCAATCTGAAATTGTCACCAAGGAAGGCGTTCAGCCGGTAGATTTCAATTCGGCTACACTTCAGACATTCATATACTTTGTGAACGAAAATCTCTGTCATTTTCGTCAGAGTGTAGTTTTGTCCGTCTGCCCATTCCATGTAAGATGTATATTCCTCTTTATAATACAGCTGCAACAAGCTTGCATAGCGACTTAACCTAACGTTTTACTATATAGCATATTAACTCATTTAAAATAAGTAATCTTTAATTCCAGCTAATGGATGAATTCACAGAGAGTCAGTTTATTCGAATATTCTTATTGGCTTTGTACTAATTAAAAATGAAACACAGTCTTTAACATACAACAAATTGTTTATGCTGGTAACATAGGCAATCGAGAACAAAACAATGTATATAACCGACAAAAAGATAACAAAATAAGTTACTAACTCAACCCTGGCTTTCTCATTTGGCATCATTATATGTCAAAATGTCTAATTCATATTGCCCATTATCACATGAAGTAAATTCCAACTTAAAATATGCTTCAAACCCAAGTCACCTGGATAAGGCTAGGAATTACCATAGTGGTACGTGCCACGAGTCTAATATCGGGCGCAGGTGCTTCAGATTCACAGATGTAACGCTGTGCTGAAATATTTACTCTCCGCGTCAGAATACGTTGATGACATGACATATTGCAAGGAATTTTCAACATATGGTAATCCGGATTTATAAAGCCTACCGCCTAACGAAAATGTGCTTGGGGAAACGCGAATAAAAATTCGCACACATTAATTGGTATAAATTTCTTAACTATC
>NW_014577599.1:123681-133681 GCF_000485595.1 Priapulus caudatus
AAACAAGAGTCTTGTTTTATTTCAATCAATCATCATTACACACATGTTGACAAGTTGAGCTTGCCTAACAACATCATCGTCATCCAGATCATCACCCAAGAGGCATATCCTAGATTTACCAAAATATCTATTAACAGAAGTTGCTGAGTCGAAGTCTTTCGTAATCCTAATTAAGCCATTGGCATTGAACACGAACTGATTTCTACGAAACTTTAAGGTCAGTAAAAAATTTTATTTCGCAGTTTGCTACTTCATATGAAATATGATTCGCAAAATCTTAAAATTGATTGGAAAATTGCTATGCGAACCCGCTCACAGCGTACACTATAGTCAGGGTGAAATCAAACAGTGCAATGACTTTAACGGGCTAGAGTGAAACCCTTTCCGTGCTAGAAATTGTCTACTGCCGTTCGTTTTTTTAAATAGCTGCCCCGCCCAAGACTGTGTGACTGCATGGGCACATATAAAACATTATTAATTCCATTTTGTGCAAAGCATTTGCTACATAACCCACAGAAAAGTCATCTATGAAGAAAGAGCAGCTGATACTAGAGCAAGCAGCAGCTGCGCAGTATTTTTCTATGTATGGGACTATGTGCTGAAACCAGAGATAGACGTACGTCCATGAATAGGGTATAATTAAAAGTATCAACATGATACGACCTGTTGGATGTACACATAGGGTTATATAGACAATGAAATGCACAATGAAGCGTTCAGCGTGTAGATTTCATTCGGCTACACTTTAGACATCATATACTTTGGGTGACAAAATCTCTGTCATTTTCTCACGTGTAGTTTTGTCCGTCTGCCATTCCTGTAGATTATATTCTCTTTATAATACACTGCAACAAGCTGCATGAGACTACCTACGTTTTCTAATAGCTAATTAACTATTTAAATAAGTAATCTTTAATTCAGTAATGGATAATTCACAAGAGTCAGTTATTGAATTTCTTATTGCTTGTATTTATAAGAAACATGTCTTTACATAAACAAATTTTTTGGCTGGAATAGGCCAATCGAGAACAACAATGATATAACCACAAAGATAACAAAAATGTTACTAACTCAACTGGCTTCCATTGGGATAAAATATGCAAAATTGTCTATTCATATTGCCCATTACATGAAAAATTCCATAAAATATGCTTCACAACCCAATCACAGGCTGAAACATAGTGTACGTGCCACGAGTTAATTATGGGCGCAGGTGCTCAAATTCACAGTGTAACCGCTGTGTAAAATTTACTCTCGCGTCAGAAAACGTTGATGACATGACATATGCACGGAATTTCACATAATGTACGGATTTATAAAGCCTACGCCTAACGAAAATTTGCTTGGGGAAAACGCGAAATAAAAATTCGAATTACTGGTATAAATTTCTTACTGGTTCGTTAAAGGAATAATAGGTCCATTGATTATGCAATGTTGACGAATGCTAGAGTAACTGGCACCTTGTGTAGTTAATAAGTATACATTATCTTATAGCCAAACGCGTATTAGTTTGTCCAATATCACTGCTGGTTACTAAGAAATGTCTAATTGAAATCCGCAGTCCAAAAATCAAGGGGCCGTTGTCAGAAACATCGTAAAGTTAATGCTAATGTTAATGCTAAGATAACACGTACATTACGACTAATGTTAATGTACGAGAGGAGCGTTGACAGAAACACATCGCAGCTATTAGAAAACTTACGATAACAGGAACTTCATCACAAGGGTGCTGATTGGATGAGAATCGATCACAAAATTCATATTCATACACATTTATTGTTCATCACAGTAATTTATGCATATTATGATGGCTAACCACATATAAATAATATTTGATGAAAAACGACACGGTCTTGAATTTATTCTGCACAAGAAGAATTTCACGAACGGTAGATAATTAATGTTTTTGACGTGTTTTTCAAGAAAAACACATGATATTACTCATTAATATAAAATATAATATCACTATAATTGTAATTCTTAGTCTAAATGTGTTATTTTCATCTTAATATTAAAGTTACAAGAGGGTCTGGGCTCTCGTAGGAGGAAAATTTGCGAGGATTTTTCATTCTCGTAACTTTACGATGTTTCTGTCAATGGTTTACGAGTGGAAGTTAATGTTAAGACTAATCAGTCTAATGTTAAGACCAATTTTGTTTCTGACAACGGGCCCCAGTTGGCGAAGCGGGTGTGATACAGATTTATAGTGCACCGGACATTTTCGCACGCATGCTCGGCCGTACGCAATGCTATCATCAGTGATTTCGTAAACATGGACGCTCGTGATAAGGAACTTTTTGTCAGGGCTGCCCACGTGCGTCCGTGATTAGTACGTGTGTTTTACTCTATTTCCATGTTTAGTCCGTGGCCGTGGTTACACCGCTGACACCTCCGTTTCATCTGTCGTCCAAAACATACGGGCCGCACAAATGTACGTCATCGCTTGACTCCTGGATGACATTTACGGCACGTAAATGATACGTTGATACATATCAACAACCGATTTCAAGTCTTGTTTGTAATGTAACCAGCAGTGATGTTGGACAAATTAATACGCGTTTGGCTATAAGGTAATGTACTTATTAACTACACACGGTGCCAGTTAGTCTAGCATTCGTTAACATTGCATAATCAATGGACCTATTATTCCTTTAACTAGCGATAAATAATTCAGCGTAGCCGACAACCTGCCTAACCGTATTTCTGACGCGGCTCTGGACTCAATGTTCCGCGTGCGGGCTTGCACCTGCCGTAGGGGAATATATACGAATATAGCTGGTCAAATGCAGCCAGCTCAACCTTGCAAGGAAATGAGCCTTTAATAGGTCAGCGTGGAAACGCGTTCATTAGCAAGAGAGGATACTGCGTGCATCCTACTACTAGTATAGATGCCCTGTGCTTTCGCCACGCCCCACAATGTGTACCACATGTTCCAATTTAGTGTAGAAAGAACCGCACTAACCCTAATTGAGTGAAAATCGAGAGAGCCAACAGAGATCTATGGATGTCCGCAGGCAGCGTGGTATGAAAGCTTTCCTATGTCCCACGGACAGCATCTGCATTTTACGACGCACTGGCTACTATTTTAGTGACTTGGCTGGCTCGCGGGTCGGTACGCAATGCTTCTACAACGCGTAAACTGATATAGCCAGGTGGAAAATGCACTCTCCCACAATATAACTACACATCACGTTGACGCATTGCTTTTCATGTAGGGAAGGGGACTAACCTTTATAGTGAGTTACCTTCAATAACAGTATATAAATGCCAGCGACCTTACAGGCAAACCGTATGCGGGCAGAATGGAAATATATTTATTATATTTTTATACATATATTATTAATGCACAGTATATGCATCAGTATGTAAATTATCTTACGTAATTTTTGCACTGCTGTGAACACATGGGATATTGTAGTCAAACAATGAAAGTGAGTGACATACAATCCAAACATCGGTTAAAATTAACATTAGAACAAGTTAAGATATTTAATATGTTACAGAACCATTTTCCGGTCAAACAGCAAATTATCGAGTCTCGTTGATCCGCGGCAATACATACCAGCTGTATCTGTGGAGAATTCATTTCTCTTTTACAGAAAACGTACCATAGCAATCTCTATAATTTAACTGCTCAAAGGGCTTAGCATGAAACCTTTATCAATCTTAGGTAATCCACAACCTCGTTTCAGAAAAACCACTGCGAACGCCCACGATGCATTGATTTCTCAACCACAAAGAAGCTGTACGTATAAACCTTTCACCCTACAGAGGCTTTTAGCTGCGAAATGGAATCGCTATCTCGTTGTAAGTGCCATGAGTGGTACACCTTCATCTGTATCTCTCCGTCACTCAGTCGCTCTCACCCCCTCTGTGACCGATCCTTCCCTCCCACTCTCCACCCCTGTCTCTTTCCATCAGTGTTTTTCAAACTAGTTCTCTATTTCCATAAATGTGTCCCCCTTCATCCCTCCCTCCCTCCCTCCCTCCCTCCCTCCTCCTCTCTCCTCTCTCTCTCTCTCTCTCTCTCTCTCTCTCTCGTGCCTCCTTGCTTTAGCACGTCTTCGTTACATATAGGATGCTACAACATTTGTTACCTCCGCCAAGGGGTTGGCAGGAGGTTATGTTTTCACCGGCGTGTGTTTGTTCGTTTGTGGGTTTGTGGGTTTGTGGGTTTGTTTGTGTACAGCCTAACTGAAAAAAGTTATGGCCGGATTGTCATAAAATTTTCAGGATAGCTAGGTCAGAAATGGGCTAACTTAGAATTGATGAGATTTTGGTGGTGATCCGGATCCAATTAATTAATTAATTAATTAATAAAATTTTTCACAGTGACAGAATTCAGCTGCCTTTGCGGAGGTCTGTGCTCTCCGAGTGCTCTAGTTTGTTTTAGAATTGCAGATGTGCATGATGCCTCACAAACTCCACTCGAATTGATTAGAAAGCTACTACATACGGGCAAAATCGGTTTCAACTTGCCGATACAAAATTATCTTTAACGTATATACGTAACGTCGTATTTTACCTGTGAACAGCAACAATGTATTCGAAAACTCGTTTCGCTGCTGAAAATCGTAGGTATTCCTAATTTTCTCTTTGCATGTTAGTATTTCATAAATTAATGAAACCCTAATACAGGCGATTAATTCCCGCAGCAGTTTCATCAAAGGCAAATTAGGTCTGCTACTACGCAGCGGACGAAAATTATTTGTAAGCAATGCTGTTCGCAATATCGATCAATAGCAACGCTGTTCCTCTTCAATATCCTTTGACTGATCAAAAGGCTCATGATTGTATTTTCAATGGCAAAAAAAGCTTACTCTCAAGCAGAAGTGTACTATCAGAGGTGTCAAGAGTATTGAACATTTACACCAAAAACACACACAATTAACCTATTTACGCTATGATTCATAGCTAGTAAGCGACCGAGTCTGACATATGAATAAACTTCCACCACATGGAAAATTAATTTCTTCTTTTTAGGTTCTTCTTTGATAAACCAAGTGTGCACAAATAACAATTTTATAACGCTCTGCATTATCAACATTTTTTGCACATATCCATATTAAATTTTTAATTACATTACCTACTTGACCATTGTACTATCATATAAACTCTAAATTACACTATTCTCTTAATTACAGCTTCAGGAATAATAGTCAATCTGAAAGCAATATGTATTGTCTACATCGAGACTACATATCTTCTTACATTAAATTCGCTAACATTCAGTAAGCCCAAAGCCCCTATGTCTAAGCAATTTAGGTCAGGGATTAATAATAAATGGAACTACGTGTAGTTTATACATATATATAGATATTACTGCAGTGTCATACACGTGATTCTTTCTGCACAAAATGATCGTTTTACTTGCGTGCACGCGATACTGCATAATCCTTTCCCAAAATACCTCACATGAGGTACTAGCTGTCAGCAATCACCAAAGGCAAAACACACGTACGTGCATGAAGAATACAGATGAGTTTTTAACTACACTTCAATATTTCCATTACAGAAACTATCAAAGTGGCCTTTATTGCCACTCCCGCAGTTTGAAGCGTTAACGATAATATACATTTCTGCATTTACTCATGACTACGGTTTTGCCGGAAATTAAAGATTTGCATCTGATCAAAACGTGTTGTTACTCAGGGAGCACGACTCCAGACTTGCCGAAGATAGTATTATACAACGTAAACTGCTTACACGAAAGTTGACATTTGTACTCGTGTTCATGTTATTTCATTAATGCCAAATGTGCTACATGCTTTTTTCGTTTTGTTTGATGTTTTACCATGAAAACAAGCTTTGTACCTAAAATTTATGAGTACTGTAAATAAAAACGTATTGCAATATATTGCAACGCAACACTTCCATGACACTAATTAACGTTTGCTCTTTATCACTTACTAGCTAGTGAATTCTAGCTCGTATAGAAAGTGAGTCAGTCAACACTATCCTCGACCATCTTTAAAAATACATAATTAAACATTCCTATGTAATCGCATCAAAAACAAACTTAAAGATTTGAAACAAATGGGCTGAAGGCAGGTGACTTTATTAATTCTATATCTTTTCTTAAAGCGACGGTACCTAAATGAAACATACGGAATACCATGTGAAGAGAAACGAATCCTATAGTGTGCCAAAGACCAACTTTCACTCAGTCTGGAATTTCTTTTATACAAGTACAGGCAGCAACATTCTGTCTGGTCAATAGGCGCGTTCACACTGGCGCCAATTAGCGGGATGCAAATCTCGGTTTTTGCATCGCGATCGAAATACCGAGATTTTTTACAAGTGTGAACGCAAAAATCTCACTAAGTATCGCGATCAGCATTGCGTGCCAAATCGCACTTTTGACTGCGATTATTTGGAATTAGCGCGATTATTTGCACCGCGGCGTGTGTGTGAACGCTCGCGCAAATAATCCCGGTATTTTCTATCCCATCATTCCAAGCGATCGTATCAACATCCGGCAGTGAGCATGCGCAGTTCGATTAATAGAATTATCCCGCTCGGCGATTAGTGAGATATTTCCGCCTGTGTGAACAACGACACAATTATCTCGGTATTTCCATCGCGATTAGCATCGCGGTTTTTCTTGTGTGTGAACACGCCTAATATGTGTGAGGCAGAATATCTACTATACGCTACAGAGTGTTTTAAGTGAGATAGGAATTAACCATCAAAACAAAGCAAAACATTTTTGTTGTAATCAAAACGAAACCCCCAATATCATACCAAGTTTCGGTTACTGAAACTTCGAAAACAATGATCAAGATGCCGTGTCTAGAACAGCTTGTTCCATACAGCTCACTGCAACTCTTCTAGTGATCGCCCTTGAAACAGGCCAAGTCATATACGTAGCATCAAAGGAAACTGCTAAAAAAAGCCTTGTTGTTGATATACACGACTCTGTTAGCCAAGTAAACATAGATCTGCATGATAGTGATACAGCCGGCCAGGCATTAATTCCCAGCCGAACCATAACTCCACTGTTCGTAAATGTTTCTCAAAATACGAAAAACTGTCACACATTCATACCCAAAACATGTAACTAAACTTCCAGCCATATTCCATGCTGCGAGGAAGTTCGATATCAACTGTAGAGGGTGCAACTGCAAGAACAGCTTCACAGTGTAAAATTCGGCTTCGTGTACAATATCAACCGCATGATATAAAACGTGATTAATATATCGCTTGTATTGCGAGCAATAAACAATGACAACAGCCTTCAAAAAATCATTTCAAATAATAAATTTTCAAAGTGTTTGTATGTAAATAACAGTAGGGTTTCTGCCAAATGTAGAAACATAATTCTGATATTGGCTATTTGTGTGCTTGTGTGCTTGTGTGCTTGGGGTTATTTGTGTGCTATTTGTGCCTCATAGGCTGTCCTCACATTCATGCAGCGAATGCCAGCTTTCCTATAGAAGCTATACCATACTCTGCATTACGAGCTACGTGACAATCAATATTTGCCGGGAGGAAACTGAGATCAAACTCCACGACAGATGGCGCTCTCGCTCTGGCTCAATTACCATGAGTTGTACGAATGTTGTTGCATGATGTTGATTGTGGTAGGGGCGCTGCATGCAGTTTGAACTGAGATGTACTGAGATGTGGAAGGTGATGCCACCTGTTGAGCTAGAATTCCAAAACACCATTTCCATAGTAACTAGCTCGGAAGCGCACGTCCTCCTCTAAAGCATCTCTCCTAAACCCGTGCTGCATTATTTTGACAGATGCAACAATATAATGCTCGTTTATTCCCACATCGTTGCATATAATCTCTTAGTACATCTCTTAGTACATCTCTTCGCATGCTTTCTCTCTTCTCTCTCTCTCTCTCTCTCCTCCTCTCTCTCTCTTTCTCTCGCCTTCGCTCGTCGCTCCTCGCTCTCGCTCTCGTTCTCTCTCTCTCCTCTCTCTCTTCTCTCTCTGCTCTTGCTCTCTCTCTCCTCTCTCTCCTCCAGCATCGCCTTCCTCCCTTCACCTGCCTCACATTCAGGAGCAATTTAGAACATTGCAGGAACCTAACGCAATCTCGACAAGATACTTTCATTTAGCTCTGCTACTGAAACATTTAAAATTCATTTAGTACTAAGCTGTGAGTAGCTAGACCCAAATTCAATGAAATGCAGTAATGTTTGTTTATTATCTCAGGGATCCAGTCCAGCTGATGACTTTGAGGAACCATTCATCCTAGCTTTGTGACCAAAATTGCTCTGACAACAGCCCACACTCAGTAGATCACTTTTTGATCCAAAAACTGGTTGGGCTTAATTTTTTCAAGATCACTATCCAACATGGGTGGGCAGACCTGGCTTTATAAGCATTGCTAAAATTCTAATAGCAGGTACACTAATGGCTACATCAAATAATCGGGTGGGATTCCCATGCTTCCACGCTAAAATATAGATGTCGCTACACACGAATACATATTGTGGTATAATTGGAAAGTCACACTTTGCGTATAAATTCAAGCAATGTAGTTTTTAATGTATTATTTATAGATTACGCTAATTATTCGAAGGGGCAGCTGCATCTGAAAAAACAGATTGGAAAAACTAAATACACTAAGGGCTGAGAACATCTGTTATATTTCACTTTGGCATTGGAGGGCAAAGACAAAGAAAATGCTACCGCCCAAGGTTGGGTTGCTCGATACTCACTTCTCGCACCACGGTATGACTTTGTTATTCATGTTTGTCGATTTGCCAGGCATAAAAATCAAGCTCAAATATCTGAAAGAATGGGAGAAAAATGTATGACACTGGTACATAAGTGAAATGACTCTGGCATACCATAAGTGCACATGACATAGGCAGTATGGGAATGTTTAAAAAATGGCTAAAACTGTGAGGCTTACTCATAACTTGCTAAAATGCACTAGCTTTCATTTACACACGCAATGTGGAAATATGTCAACTTTGAAACACTCTATACAAACGAATTAATTGTGTTGAGTGAACTATTATCGATAAATAATTAAATACATAAGCTCAATGTTATATATAATTATATTCAAAGCAAATTATTAAGAAAACTTAAACAATTCTACAGGTACCAAAATATGATCTGTAAAACAGTGAGTCTTATTAGAGCAATTTACTCTAATTTATATTAAAATCTGATCAAATTACAATTTATTTAAAACAGATGTAGAACAAGATGTAAAGACAAAAATATAAATATTAAACAACACGACATTAAAGGTGCAAACTGAAGGCCTGTGGCCCTGGTGTGCAGACAAGCCATTTGATATTACAATATGTTTATTACATCACAAGATAACATAATATTAATCATCCAATAAGAAACAAAATTAAATCACAACGGCTGCAAAATTAATCATAAATTTGAGGTGGAATGTTGGTTAATTTACCATTGTTTAAAAAGTATCACTTGAAACAAACAGCTTCCTTATAATTTCTTCTTGTTCTTCATGTCTGGACTGCTTTGCTCATCTCAGATGTTCACGTTCAAATGATGACATAACGACTGGAAGCATGTTAATGTAAACTCTAAGTGATTGATTCCTGCATACCATTGGTATATTGATATAAATGGATGCTCAATTAAAATTTCCTATATATATATACTGTATGTATTTATATATCAGATGATGAAAGTAGTAGAATGAGAAAAGATAATGTGTTGTTCATGATACTTGTGATATATTCTACACCATAAATAATTCATTTGTTACTAACCATTATCAACTGCTAGCAAAAATATGGCTATCATGCAAAATTAATTAATTTTGAGCTTGTAAGCAATATTACATAACAGGGAAATTGGGGTTTTGTCAAACAAATAGCAAATAGCAATAGCAGAAAAATATCCAATGATTAAGCAGGCTAGCCTTCATTGATCTCAGATGTCCCACTCGCCATAAATGTTATGATATAGTTTTGATGATGTGCATGACCATTCTATTATCTTCCTCTTTTTCACCCAATGTTACAAATTATGGTCATAACTAAGCTCTTCT